>NC_092689.1:38654583-38954583 GCF_964275005.1 Diadema setosum
ACCCAAACTCCATGCTAACTATGAGACCAATTGCTGCAGGTTTACAAATGTGGGCTAATACCTTTAACAAAGCGCTTGACTTACAAATGATTTTCTACATTATTTTCTGATATTTTTGGAGTTTCTTTTTGTGCAAGTAAAATTTATGTTCAGCGAGTGTTTTGTAACAAGTTATGTAGCACCCCGCGTGTACAAGACTGAAAAGCCAAACAAGTTCAATGTAATGCACCCATTTGACAAAACAAAGACTTGTAGGGGCAAGAGAAACATACAAAACTAGAAATGTCGCTATGGCGACTGGTATGCCTCCGCCATAATGCATGATTTTCCCAATAGGTCTAGATAGTACATGTGGACACTGTGTGATTACATTTTCACAAATTGGCAAAATATTGGAATGACAAGTTTGTCACAAATGTGTTGAATGTTCACCTTCCTTGACGTAGGTTTAATTGGATGAATAGCAGAGCATGTATCTAGGGATTTAAGGACTTTAACTTGACTTTGAACCATTCATACATTTAGGCATTGAGTAATTTTCAAGGTACAGGTGTGGAGAAAAAGTGCAATTTCTGAATTGAATAGTAAATTGTTACCATTTTCATCTGGCCCTTGACCCTAAAATTCATGAGATAATTACTTTCAGGTAGAACATGCATAATATATACTAAGTTTCAAGGTAACTTGAGCCACTTCCGAGATATGGAGGAAAAAGTTAGTTCAGCACTTTCAATTGATCTTTGACCTTTTGACCTCTGAGGCAAAAAGAGAAAAAAAAAACTTTCCAGAGAATTTCTATTAGGTTACACATGCATACATCAAGTGTAAAAAAATAACCCTGCTGGCATTGCATAAATATGAGGGTAATAGTAAAATTTTTGAGTCTTGCACTTGACCTTTGACCCCTGACCTTTGACCCCATGAACCCTACATTCTCTAGATAATCAGTCAGTACATGTTAATACTATACGTTCCATGAGATACCTTGAACAATCTTCCAAGGTACAGAGAAAAAAAAGAAGTTTAATATTCTACTTGACCTTTTGACCTTTGACCTCATGACCCAAACTTTCACCAGAGAATCTTTAATTGGGTAATACATGTATACACTAGTTCCAAGAAAATATCTTCAGGCATTCAATAGATATGGTGGAAATAGTGAAATTTTATGTATTTGACCCTGACCTTTTGACCTTTGACCTCAGACCCAAACTTTCACCAGAGAATCTTAATTGGGTAAATACATGTATACACTAAGTTTGAAGAAAATATCTTCAGGCATTCAATAGATATGGTGGAAATAGTGAAATTTTATGTATTTGACCCTGACCTTTTGACCTTTGACCTTTGACCTCATGACCCCAAACTTTCACCAGAGAATCTTAATTGGGTAATACATGTATACACCAAGTTTCAAGAAAATATCTTCAGGCATTCAAATAGATATGGTGGAAATAGTGAAATTTTATGTATTTGACCTTGACCTTTTGACCTTTGACCTTGAGCATGTGCACCCAAAAGTTGATAGGCACAACTTCACCCCCTAATACACATACATGCCAAGTTTCATTAGGATACCTCAACAGGTTTCGATAGTAACCTGTCCACAAAATTCATTACGGACGGACGGAAGGACGGACGGACGGAAGGACGGACGGACGGACGGACGACGGACAACAACCGAAAACATAATGCCTCCGGCACCACTTCGTGGTGGAGGCATAAAAATCTTGAATTATTAGCTGTGTTATCAGACAAATGGTAGGAGAAAAATACCTTTTTATGACATTAAAAAAAATTTATTATACAGTAATGTGTGCAAAATGGCAAGCATTTATTGATGGCTATCTAAAGGGCGCTTCGAATGGTCCTAGGTTCACATAAGGGGGTGTTGTGCAAAGCTCATAAATATGCAAGTATGTAATCATGTGCACATATGGCAGCATTACCTACACCTCCAAATCCCAATGAATGCACATGATGCCCTTTGATCTCACCGCTGCCCCCGCCCAGCACCATTGAGTGTTGCCATAGAAAGAATGAATTGGCTTATTTCGGTCCTTGTGTGCCACCTCGCCAAAAGATCTATAAAGATTATAGATGTTGATCATCATGGCTATTGTCATACATCATGATGTCCTTCTCATGTATCCTTCCCCCCTCTGAAATTCTCATCAAGATTCCTGCGATGATATTTGTGTCAGCCCGTCCCCGTCTTGTCTCCAGCATTAGGGCCCTGGTGTTTGTCTTCTTTGTGGTCCATACACTATGTAGGTACACTATCAATGCAGAGGTACAATTGTCTGAATCTTGTTAGGGATGTGTGCTTTTTAATGTGGTATGGATTATTAATGTTCCCTTTGTATGACACATGTATGCATTCATTAAAGGGATGGTAACATTTGGGTGAGATGATGGGTCCTATCTTTTATCAGGACCACTTTGTTTTGAGATGTCTCAGCCATTTCAAAACCAATCAAAAAAAAAAATCATTATTACAATTATGATACCATGAGATTTCTTGCCCCCCCCTCCCCCCCCCAAAAAAAAAGAAAAAAAAAAAATCCCTGCCATAAAGGAATCCTCTGACATACAGCTGTAGAAGTACAGCTTAAAATGCAAATGAAGTGTACAGTTTATGATAAATGCTGCACAGTAGAAATACTTTGCAAAGCCTGAGTCATTCCCACCAAATGTGGCTTTTATGAAGTGCCCTTTCCCGTAGAAAGACAAAGCCTTGTGTGTTGAATAGAATTTGAAAGCTTAGTAGTTGAGTCAGAATGACATTTGAATGTAGCTGAGACTTTTAATGGGACATGAATGCCTTTTAAGAGATTGATGACTTAAAAGTAGTAGTATTGATTTTCATGTGCACGGACATGCACATAATGTTGCCGCCAAACATGTCATGAATCGACCCTTAACACTGTAGAAGGACTTAAAAGACAGTAGCTCTCCCCCCCCCCCAGCACCCTTCTAGTATCTACAAATATTCATAGATGTGTGTGAGTATATGATATAGCATCATTGTGAAAAGGTTTAAAGTAAGTAGCAAATGTGTATACAGTATAATATTATGAAAAATGGTTGAGAGCTAGCCAAATTTAAGACAGAGACATTTGCGGAGGACCATGTTTGCCAAAATGTGCTAAAAAAGATAAGTGGGTATGTGGACTGGAAGGATTAATATATAAACCAGAGAGGCACTCTGAGAGCTTATTACTACCACTGATCTTGTTCTTTCATAGAGATCACTGATTTTCACCCATACGTACGCATGCTGATAATCGCCCGATTTCCCAATATAGAAGCCTTTTGTTTTGTCCTTGACTTCCAGCTGCACGGTGCCTCGCCTTAGCAGAAAGTAGAGCACACACTGAAGTGCACGTATGCAAATCACAAAAAATGTGCAGCTTGAACCCCCAAGTTCATTGACCCTACCTGCCAAAATATCCAAAATCCTTCATAAAATCCATAAAAATTTGTGGATCACTACTAAATAATCATCTGTTCCTTGTGTCATTCTCAACTGTTCCTGAGTTGAACTGCTGAAACATTGTCCATAGAATCTTCTTCTTTTGTACTGCACAATGTGCCATAGAATGACTTTATTATGTAGATCATACAGTGTACTAGTATTCTTCCATGATGTGTATCTTGTCATTCCCTATAACTAAGGCTTTCATTTAATTTCTGTTAAATGTTTGAAAGTCTTGTGAGTGACACTACATTTATTTCCTCTTCATCATCTTCTTCTTTTTTAAATTGCCAGATAATCAACAGATTAGTACCAAGAACATGATGTTGAGATTATTCTAATCCTCAACTTGCATTTGAGGTTTTAGCAAGATTCTGGCTTCTTCCTATTCTTCCTGAAGGGAAGTCCCAAAGATGCACAATTTGCAAGGCTGTTGCTAAGTCTACCGTGGAATGATTTTGTGCTTCTTAACCGTAATTTCTTCGTTTTGTCGGTAATACAGTCTCTTTGCAGTTTACATACCTTCATCACAGCAGAGTCTTCTAAGGAAGATTTGACATAGAGCTGGTCTAAGCACCCCCATCACAGAGCTGTTTCTCTACACTAGTCATCCTCTGCTTTGTAAGAGATTTTTTTTTTTCCCATATGTCTGCAGATTAGGATACGGCAGCCATGCAATGACTACAATGCTTTAAACTCACTGATTTCTTTGAACTTTACAATCGGGTAATGCCTGATTTAAAAGAATCAGCTGAAAACTTTGTTCGGGCCAAATAAAAAGAGAGAAGAGAAAGGGAAAAGCATTTAGCTACAGTGAAAAGTGCCCTAACCATGCCATGAGATAAGGCCCGACTAAGGATATTAGTACAACATACATTGTATATGAGATCCATGAGATTTCTTGCCCCCCCCCCCCAAAAAAAAAAAAAAAAAATCCCTGCCATAAAGGGAATCCTCTGACATACAGCTGTAGAAGTACAGCTTTTAAAATGCATATCATGTAAATGTGTGGAAGCCAGAGAATGTCGAAGGACAGTCAAAATTCCTAAAGAATGATAATTTCTGCTAGATTGTTGGATCAATCCACAGGAATAGAATTGTGCTCTGTAAAGCTAACCCTGTTTTAAGAGCCTAAACATTGAGACTCGAATGTGCTGCTATATGAAAAGAAGCTGCACACAGTCTCTTTGCTGTGTGTTGCTGTCATTTCTTTTTTTTTTTTTCAGGCTGCTGCTTCTGTTGATATTACGTTCCTTAGATACAAACCACTGTAGATGTCATGTTTTGCCAGGATAAATTACCTCCCTACGCCACATCTTCCAAATTAAGCAGCCCTATTCTCAATCAAGTGTGCGAGCAAATTTAGACGACGTTGATCCTTGCTCACACGCATATCTGCTGCTGCTTGCTTCTGTAAGTGTGTCATCGTCACTGGATAGTTTCTCCACAAGGCCTCAGAGCTGCGTACAACAGGGTCAGAACTGAATTATTGATTGTCACTGCCACCTTCTACAGGAAAAAAAAAAAAACTCTTAGGAAGGAATAGGAGCCTCAAAACAAACAGGAAAACAGGAAAAAATGAACACAGAATGGAGAAATATTTCTTACAACAGCATGGAACATTTTCTTAGACTGTTAAATTGGGGCATGTCTTAAAAAAAAAAAATTAAATAAAAATAAAAGGCAGTGTATACCGTTTCAGGCCGTCCTGCCACTTCAGCATTTTAAATATCAGTGTGTTTTGTATTTACTCAATTATACACACATTGTATGTTCATGTCAAAGATATTGGACTCTGTTGTTATCATTTCTGCAACTGTGGTACAGTAGTTGCAACTTATTCTGCTGTTTGTGTATAGAAAAGCTAACATATCAGAAAATGAAATAAAACCAAGCCAGAAATATTTAGTACTAGTAAATGTTATAACTCTGTAACATATACCAGGTTAGGCGGCTATTTTTTTTTTTTTTTTTGTTGTTGTTGACGTACCTTGTGCATGCGGGCGATAATAGTTGCCATTCAAGTCTTACATTAAAGCCGTTGAGAAGGTAGATACTTGGGGGTTATTGCTTAGAAGTTAGGCAAGGAGAGGTAATACCCATGTCCTACATATAAATGAAGGATTCCAGAGATACGAATCCTTTCAATAGAGCAGATATTGGTTGAAAGACCTGCTTTTGTGTTATATCACCAGACTGAGAAATCCTCCCCTAGTTTAGAATGGGGGGGGGGGGGGGGGGGGGGGGGGGGGGGATATGCATCCAGGAACTTTGAAGCACTATAGATATGATATGAATTATTACACTGTCACAGGACGGAGCTCAGTAGTATTCTTCTAAGCTAAAGGGAAGAAAAAAGAGTTTTGAAGGAGGAGTTTGACATTGGGCTGATAACCGAATGGGCGGTACTTTATCTGCATTGCGGATCCTACAAGGGTACAAATAACAGAGTAAAACCTTCAAGCCCATGCAGATGTGTAAGCCATTGTAAGCTTTTGAAGAAAAGCAGTGTTCGGAGTGATAATTAGAATTAAACATATAAAGAGCTCTCTCTGTGTCACACAGTCACACAGGGTACATGATGTCAAAGGGAAAATAGTCATGGAATAAAAGGGAGAATTTGTATCTCGTTTATTCATTTCTGGTGAGTTGTGTCTTATGCGCAATATACTGAGGCAAGCAAAAGTATGGACGGTTTCTTGGAGTACTTTAATTGAGGTTGTCAGTGTCCTAATGCAAAACTCATTGATCAGAGTAGAGAGGCACTGTACAAACACAAACCATTCTGCTATGTGGTATATTCTCTTCCAGCTCTCTCCCCCCCCTTCCAATTTAACCTCAGGCCCCCATTTCATTACCAATAATAAATGAATAAATAAATGAATAAATAAATAAATAAATAAATAAATAAATAAATAAATAAATAAATAAATAAATAAATAAATAAATAAATAAATAAATAAATAAATAAATAAAATAAATAAATAAATAAATAAATAAATAAATAAATAAATAAATAAGTAAATAGATAAATAGATTAAATTGATATGATAGCAATTCTTGCTGGAATGGCAATCATGGTAAGGACAATAATCCAGCTTCTTGATTGGATGTTGCTTTGGGAAGTTGCCATTCCAGCAAAATATGCTATCATATCAACTTTTATGAAGTGGGGCTGTGTTGTTATTCTCTTTATGAACTCTTTACATGTTCAGCTGTAATAGATTACAGGCACCTCATCTTTTACCATTTCATTTAGATGTGGCTTGGCTTAAACAAAGATTAATGCACAATAACTGCTTGACCAATAGATATTGCCCCATTTATACTGCGGCGGTAGGCCTACATGTTCTGAGAAGTTGTTCCATAGACAGTTCAAATGGTGTAAGTTGTGATTCGTCCAGGTAACGATCAATAAAGGAACAAAATTAAATCAATTCATCTGGAGTTACTGTTTTATTCCGAGAACAGTTTCACGTCCGATCCTGGACGCTTCATCAGCTCGTCTGATTTGATGACGGGAAGGCGTCGTTGCTAATCGGCGCAGACGCACTACCTATGTTATTGTTCGAAGTCAGTCGCTGAGGAATTCCCGCCATCAAATCAGACGAGCTGATGAAGCGTCCAGAATCGGACGTGAAACTGTTCTCGGAATTAAAACAGTAAGTCCAGATGAATTGATTTAATTTTGTTCCTTTATCCATAGACAGTTCAACTTTTATTCAAAGCAAAAGAAGCTAGCAAAAGCAGCTCTACACATTTTCACAATGAAGAAGTAGGCCAACTGTGCAGAAAGTAATTGTGCACTGTTGAAAAAGCTCAAGCAGCATAGCTTACACTCTGTTTATCTTTATGCTGCTGTATGGTTCAATTTAACGGGGGAAAAAAGGGGGAACTTCAAAAATTGAGCTGTTTTGAGGATATTCAAATGTATGGGGAAAACACACTCCAGCATACAAACATTTTTAGAATTACACTGTTACTGTTCAGAGAGAATTAATCTGACCGTTCTGATTAACTATTTAGTAGATTGTTTATTCTAATACGGCTGCGTATGGTTTGTCTGATAATTTGCAGATTTTAACTTTTTAAAGAATTGAGCGTTTATCTGTCAACACTATTTGTTTGTTTGTTTTTCGTAGCTTCACATTTTATACAATATCAGAGAATCTGGTAGCATATGTAGAACGATGCAGCTCTGATATTTCTAAATCCTAATGGAAAACACGTTTAAGAGCAGCCCCCTTAACACATGCAGGCGCACATTCACACCCCTTCCCCACACATCAAAGTTTGAGCTGAATGTAGTGTTGACCCTGTCTGGTGCCTTTATTGTCACCCATTGTTCCTCTGTCTGAATGTTTTCTCAGAAAACTTTCAAACAGGTAGCTAAAATTAGAAGAAAAATAAAGCAAAACCAAAACATAACAAAAGAAAACTGAACAAAAAGAACCCAGCACATTGATGTCAAAATGTTGTGTATGAGGGTTTTTTTTTTTTTTTTTTTGCCTTGGGATGTTGTTCTCCGTGCTTCTCACGAGATGTGCAGGGTGCGTGAAATGTAGGGGATGAGCGCAAGATGGTACCAGCAGGGACTGGGAGTCCATGCGTGAAGTGCTGCAGTAAACTCGTTCTCATTGTCACACAGGTATCTCATAGCAACTGCTTCACATCCTGCCCTTCTCACTTTCGTCCCCCCCCCCCTTTTTCTTTCTGTAGACTTCTTAACATAGTGTTGTTGTTATGTTAATGTTTCTATGTCTTACTTTGTAGATTTTAGGATGAAAATCTATGTACCGTGATGATGGGAATTGTTCTCATTTGAGTCATTCACTTTGCTGATTTACACTTTACTGATTTACTCTGACCACACCCAGGGTGTGTATTTGTAATGCAAGACTTGATACACATTAGGTAACGTTATGCATGTACCAGGGAATAATCCTTTGAGGCTCATTGAGTATTATTTGTGCATTTGTTGTAATGCGTACATGTGTGCCAAATCAGCCCTCTTCTAAGGAGCGGGATGCGAGCATCTGAAGGGGTTTCCTTTTCAGATGTGAGATGACCCTCTGCTGGGGTCTGTGTTTGCCGGGGGTTGTCAGGGGTATGGGGAGGCCGGGGAAAGACAATGGCAAGGCAGCCTTACCTATACACTCGCTGTTTACGGTGAACCCGGGGGAAAGTAAATAGTGAAAGTGTCCCCCTGGGCGCGTGCATCAAAATATCATTGCATCGTGGGGCTTCAAATTACGAGACAATGTTCTCGACTGACATGTTCCCCATCCAGTCTTCATTACGCTGTGAGAAATGCAGGATTAAATCATTGCCCCCTTTCCCCTCAATCTTTTCTTCTGCTTCTTAACTTTTTTTTTTTGGGGGGGGGGGGGGGGAATAAGGGGCCAGCAGATGACTGAGAGGAACATAAAAGAGGAGAAGTTTGTCCATGTAGTTCTACAAACAGGGTGACAGTGTCCTCATGCCCAATTGCTGGCTTGTTTGAACAGACAAGGTCTAGCAGCTTGCCCCATGGTACACGGAGAAAGAATTGTCACATGTGTGATGAAAATCCCTAGAGTTCTGCAATGTACGTGACAATCACATCTTTAGATGCAGGAACACTTTTCAAGACATACATGTAAAATAGAATCTCAGTTTAGTGAAATAGACAGGTATTGGTAAAGGTAGATAGGTACAAAAAGAGAGGGGGTAAACAAAGAAGCAAAAATAGATGATGTGCAGTCAAACCTTATCAGCTTATAATGAAGACACACCCCCCCCCCCCTTAGTGATTACAAAATAAATGATAGCTGCACAAGTGACATCATGATCATCTTACCCACTGAGCCATTTCACAGTCATAGTAGATATGATACCCTGACAATACTCAAAAACAACAGTCACTTCTACGATATTGGTTCAATGTCATTCAAACTTATGCAGTGATCCTTGCTTTGGTATCATCAGTTTGATTCCTCATTATTTCTCTGCTGAGGTAAATTCCCCATTAAGCAAGGATGACTATACAGTGCATATCTTGCTGTTATCGAACTCTTCCTTTTCAGCATTAAAGTAAATTGTATCAGACGTACCAGGTTGAAATAGAGCCATAGGAAAGAACAATATTTCCCAAACTGCCGAGTTCATACATGGGTCCATTCCATTTTACCAATCCTTGCCTCCATGTGCACAGTTTATTTTTGCTAGCATGCTGCCATCTACTGGCCATCTTGTGCAAACTGGCATTCACTGCAAATGCCCCGGTTTTCCACCAACCAGGAGCATTGTAAGCTTTCTTAGTGCGCTGCGGGTGGTTTTAACCTTGATGGTGACAGTGTGTTGCAACATCTAAGTAAGATGAAAACATGGTGTGTGATTGATACTGTCTTTTTATAAATGATTTCTTTTTCTTTTTTTTTTAAGTGAGAGAAAAGAAAGAAAGGTTTGTTTTTTGGTGGGTGTTCATGGAAATGATTCCACAACAATGAATGTCCTTCTGACTGTCAGATTGAGATGAACTGTTCAACACAAATGTCTGTCAGTTCAACTGTTCTGCTCCTGCATTACACATCATTGTGTATTGAAGATGTTTCACAACCATGCTAATGGCAGGTGCACTTAGTAGCTCTATGTGCTAAATAAAATATTCTGATGAAATAAGTGATTCCTTTGTGGACTATGGTCTGATGAGCTGTTAAAGGCGCATAGTTCCGGTAGTGCAGAGGGCGCTGTTCATGATACTGCCGATCAACGTTAGCATACGAAGATTGCCGAAGTTGAGCTGTCATCAAGAATGAAGCGCGTAGGTGTTGCTAAGTAACATTGCCTTCGTTGTCTTCTCTGCGCATCACACAGTCTGTAGTAATGTCAGGGTGCTTGCATATGTGCTTCTTATTATGACATCACAAAAGAAGTTTGCTAAAGCTGTCATCCCCCTCAGCCGAATCATGAGCCGAACTGTGATCAGACCACTGACTACAGTGGATCGGACTTCTTCAGACTCGGGTAAATGGGTCACAGCGTAAGCGCTAAAGAAGAGCCGATAGCTTAGGTCTCTATAGGAAACTTGCGCCGTGCGCCCGCGAAAGCATTTGACTAAACCACCGGGACCACGTGCCTTTAACACAGCAGAATGGGATATTGCTGCAGTTGTAAATGCTGCCCTCGCATGGCAATCATTGTAGTTAATGGATGATCACCAGTCAACATCAAATGTAGTGAGTCATCAAGTTTGTGATAAATGTATGGAATGTCAAGATGTAAAATACATATTTTTTCTCTCTCTAGAAAAAGTGTTGACATGCTTAAGATATCAGATTGTGTGTATTTTCCTTGCTAGTGAGTAACTATACTGAATTAACAAGATGAGAAAGAAGATTGAGCAGTTTCTATTACATGAGTAATGCCTCATGGAAAAATGAATAAAAGTAATATCTGTTCATGGATGTTACAATGGAATTACATTTGTATTTGCTTTGAGCAGTCATGCTCGTCGTATATTTGTTATTGATGAGCATGACTATCATTTGCTGTATACAATACTTGCAAAAGAGAGTGCTCGCTAGAGCGTTGATGCATCAAGCCCAGGGCACTTGTTTTTTTGTAGCATTGATACAGCAGGCTGCAGAAAAACAGTAAAGGGTGAGGTACTTGGGGGAAAATTAAACTTACAAAACTTGCCTGTAGCATTCTTTCTTTTATTCTCTTTGATCAGTGGACCAATGTTCACGAGTTGTTGCAAAATGCAACTGCTAAACATGAAGGAAGAGACAGCGAAAGAGAGTTATGTGTGTAGAAATTGAAGGAAGACAAAGAGGGGGGGGGGGGGGGAGAGATAAGCAAGAGAGGGAGAGAGTTGGGGGGAATGATAAACATTTACTTGCCTATGGCAACTGTTTTGTGGGAGAACAATGAAAAATGTGCGTGATCCGTAGCAGGATACATTGTAAAAGGGCAATCAAAAAAAGGACTCTAGGAGTGCCAGAGAAGAAGATTGATGAAAGTCTAACTTGCCTATGGCAATTTTGTGCAAGATCAATGAGAAATGTTCCTCATAGCAGCGAGATCAGTTGGATATAGATTCCAGCGAGATCAGTTGGATATAGATTCCAGCAGAAAAAAAAGGATAGGACACGATTAACAAAACACTGATGTGCCTGTGGCTACATTAAAAAAGAAAAAGAGTAATCAATGTGAAATGCTAACGGATATGTGGCAGGATGCATTTGATGGATATTTTGTAACCGAGAGAGAAAGAGAGATAGAGAGACATAGAGAGAAGAGAATAGATAGATAGATAGATAGATAGATAGATAGATAGAAAGATAAATACATTATACATACATTGTATATATATATAAGGAGAGAGAGAGAGAGTGTGTGTGTGTGTGTGTGTGTGTACATGTACGTATGTGTGTGTGTTTGTATTAGAATTTGTCATTCAGGCTCTTATGAATACAATTGCCTGTAGACAAATGGATGTGCATAGGATACAAATGTACATGTACAATGTACGCAAGTGGCAAGAAGGGCATGTGATGAAGGCTAGCCATACATAACAATGCCACATATGTGTATCCATCAATTCGGGCATGTGTGTGTGTGTGTGTGTGTGTGTGTGTGTATATGAAATGAGGCAGCGCAAACCGTCGGACCAATGCTTGCACAGTATGAATGGCATATAGCAGGTCATCCAAATACACAAGGCAGTTGCCTAGCAACAGGAAATCAAAACAACCTCGCCGAGATAGCGGCAAAAGTTTTTGATGAGCGTTCAATTAGCATCCGTAGCAACAGAGTGCTGCAAATCCACGAGGGTGGCACGTCGCAGTAATTTATCTAATTCCTACGTTACCAATCCCCTCCTCCCCCTCCCCCCCCCCCCCCCCCCACTGCTCCCATCTCTCTACAGCTCATACTTTGCTCTCCATCTAAACAACATGATTGGTAGTCGCTGACGCACAGGAAGAAAATGAGCCCATTCGTCCACGGACTTTCCCCAATTATGAACTCCAATTATCAACTGTGATGGGTGTAATTCACGCTATACTCAATGACGGTGCTCCATACAGAATGCCCATAAAAACGCGTTAGGCTAGATTGTTATTGCTAGAAATTTCATCTTGAGGACAGTCTGTTGTGCAAAAGAAAGCATGGACAGAATATTAACCTTGATTTGTTTTTTCTTTCTTCTTCTTCTTTATTTTATTTTATTTTTTTTTACAAAGCAGGAACCTTTGTACCTATTAAGTCCTTTCCCACCCACCAGAAAAAAGGAGAAAAAATGAATTATATCAGTGAAAACAAATTAATTCATTTTAAGAGTATGCTACCACTGGTTCCATGGTCAGCAACATTGTAGATTTCTGACTCTATCATGTTGCATCATTTCACAAAAATCAGAATTTCTGAAACTGTATAATGTATTATATCATGACTTTAATCCACCCACTTTGGTTGTGAAGCAATGTCTTGACAGTGCTACCAAATGTTAGCAAGATTTTGACCATCTTGAGTAATATGAAATGATATGCTGAATGTTGAAATAATGGGAAAATGATTGACACATTTTTCTTTATCACCACAATCCCATCTTCAAATCCAGTTTCTTCAAGCTGTGTGCAAGCAGTTCCACTCAGCTGAAAAAAAAACCCCAGAAAACCCAAACAATAAACAATCATTTATGCTTCCAAATTAGCAGATGGGATGCATATATTAAAAGGCCACCCTACATCTATGACTTAATTCAGAACATTACTCTATTGAATTGAAACTTTTCAAATTGGGTTATAGTTATAATTTTCACATTGCATCATTACAGATATTGCTTTTCATCCATTTTCCTAGGCATTTGCAGCTGTAGTTAGCATAGACAAGCAGTAGATTTAAATATTTGGCTTGCCTGGTAGTAGCAACATATTCATACAGCCCTCAGTGAACCCATGGTAGATATGGCAGTCTAAAGTTGCATGCTGAAATCCACAGAAAAAGCAGTTCTTGAAGTATTAATGCATTGGTACATCAAATGCATTGGTACATCAAATCACTGTCTTTCCAAGATGTGAATATATTGGTTCGCTGGAAAACAAAACGAAGCAAGACAGAACAAACAGACTTGCAGTTGCAGCAGATCTCAAGGTAAAATGAATTAAAAATGCATGACGTGGAAGATAATGCAGAGGAAACTTGTATTCGATGTAAAAAAAGAAATGTAGGGATGACTCGGAGTGAACTGGGGCACACTTTCCACATTTCATGGAAAAAATCACTGTATTCCTGTTGTCATTGATGTTTGTGATGCCGTGTTTTGGGGGACTCGAAATGGTGTTTTAGTGAGTTATAAAAGTGATATTCCTATACACCATGTCACCCTGTGGCATTCCAGCAATACTGACATTGCAGATTTTTTCTTTTCCATCCTTTCTTTCTTTCTTTTTTGCTTTTCTGTCTATCCCTCTGCCTTTCTTTCCATACAGCTGTCTTCATACATGTACAGTGCTGTACAAATTACACACGAATCATGTTGCTGAGGAAAGCTTGAGTTTTGTGAAGCAGACATGCTGCTCAGCTGATAATGACCTTTTGAAAGCTAATTACCATATTATCAGCAGGTCCTCTTGTCGGCTTCCAAAGCAGCAGCCATGGAAGAGGGAAAGGGCAGGGGGAAAAAAATGATGTCGTTGAAAGGACAATCAGCATGAATATATTTAAGGACAATTTGATCAATGAGTTTGGCGGTCACATGGCGGATTCGTTCAAGGTCACTGATTGCATGCCAATCTATAGATGGTTATTGATTGGTCTATTTCTAGGCAGAGAATTCAAGCAATATAATATATCAAACTTTGCCATCTCTGTTACTTGAACCTCAATTTATTTTTGTATTTGAGGCATGTTTTTAGATTTGAAAGAAACTAATCCTCTACATCGGGAGGTTTAGTATACAAATGATAATTCCTAGTATTATCTCTCTTTAAGTATAAGGATAGAATGAAGATATTTCATCTGTCTGAATATAGACTTGCAGCCTTCTTATCTATAGCAATGACTGCAAATAGAGTTAATCAAAACTTTGCAAATTCACAACTTTTGAACAGACTGATTGAGTATTCTAAACTGATTTGTTCCTTTTAGTATTTTTTGGCATCTGAATCCACATATGTGTGTTTGGGGCAAATTTCCCTTCAAAAGTAATTTTGAGGGCTAGGCCTATTCTTCTGAAACGAAATGGATTTTGACACAGTGAACAGTAAAATGATGTACTGGTACAATAATTACCGTGGGGGTACCACAGTATACAGTAGATGGCCTAGTGTTCACAAAATGAATAACTTACTTAATGTTTCATGTTAATATGAGTGCACATGACTGACTGAAGGTCTGCAGTGCTGTCCTTGAAATGTACGTATACGTGCATTGAAAAGACGTGCTTGCAAAAGAGGGTTAGCTTGCTTAGATGAAAGAACTGAACATATAAAATAAAGAGAAAAAAATGATCAAGGGGGGGGGGGGGAGGAACACATCAGTTTCATCAGTGTCGTCACATTGCAGTATGCCACTTTATTTCCATGAATGCTTCTCCTTAATTGCGTGTCAGCTCATGATATTTCTAATATTCTTTAATATGTTTTATATTTGATACTTTCAAGGACTTTGGTAGACATTGATTGTTGGTAGGTCAGGCAAGCATTAAAATCACAAGCAATTTTTGGAATATTTACGAATAGTCACTTGTTGATGAATCAAACAAGAGGCTTTCAAACATTCGTCAGTATGAACATGAATGATTTCAGAAAAAAAAACCCCAACAAAATATGTAATACACAGTGCAGACTCTATGTGATCAGTTGATTGTTATGTTGCCGTGGTAACAGGAAGTGCAAACATTATGTGGCGCTTCCTGGGAATTTCTTATTAACAGAGACTGTGTGTGTGTGGGAAAACCAGGTCCATGTCAAAGACAGATTATCAATCAAGAATGGCTCCGTTCTAAATATCCTCAAAGAGTGCTGACTTATCCTAATGTTCATAGGTGACCACAGCCATTGTGGTTTACCTGTTCCTTTGCTTATTGCGTGCAGATGTCTGGGGGTGTGAATTCAGTTGATGGAAGAGATTTCATGCAGTCTGGTTTACTTTGTGAGATGAAGAAATGTGAGAGCGATAAAAGTTGAATCTCATCAAAGATCCGTTTTCGCTTTGATTAATTACTTCATCAATAATTCTGTGAAAACCACACTCCAGTGCCTATGTTTTGAAATGATCTGAGAAAAGGAAGGATGTTCAAAGAAGAAGAAGAAAGAAATGCTTTGCGGCATTTGCTGAAAACAGTCCATCCACATTGAATTACTGATGCATTGAGACAAGCAATTCCTTTTTATAGACAACCTAATATTACTAATAAAAGGGACCAATACAAAGAGCTGTACATCCTGTTGCCCTTCAAAACACTGTTGACAAGTACAGGCAAAATTTGATTGTTTGATGTATATTCCTGTTGATATCACATCAAATTCATTTCCGACAACCTGTTAGTTCAATTTGCGTCACAGCTGGTCATAAGTCAGCTTGTCTATCCACTTGCAAATTAAACCAATCAAGTGGATCAAGAGGAAGCATGCTTCCTAATGAAATTGTGTTTACAAGCGACTGTGATGTGGCGCAACCTGTTGTTATTTGCACAACCGTGCGTGCGAAATGCACCCAAACTCACTAGTAAGGATCGTGAGTTTATTCTCTTTTTGCTGCCATTGTTTGAGATTTCTTTTTTTTTTTTTTTGTGGAGCAACGTGAGCAAGTTATGGTTACATCTGTAGATCTGCAATTTTAATGAATCAGAATGAGTAAATTAATGTAAAAGATGTGCTTGTGTCATATTGCCATGAATTTAAATACTCTAGTATTAATGGGCCACTGTACTTTCTGCTCAAGTTGATCTTTAACAACTACAGAAAAAGATTAAACAGACCGGTGTATTACGAATCTTCCCTGAATTTTCACTTCTTTCTTCTTTGTGAACTGAATTCATGAAAGAGGTGCTCTAGATTTCATATCAAATTTTGCTATTGAAAGGCTTTGATGATTGAACATTAATGATAGTTTGATAGAGGAAATTGTAGCTGATGAAATATTGGGAAGAATATGACAGATTTATTAGATTTTGATCAAATGAATGATATTAAAGTAAGATGGAGATTCCATTGTTTTCTCATTGGAATTATGAATAAAATCACTGTTACATGAAAGCATGTACATTTTTAACAATTCACTTGCACTGTTGTGTTTGTTTGTCTTTCTGTTTTATGTTTTATGAAAGAGGTGCTCTAGATTTCATATCAAATTTTGCTATTGAAAGGCTTTGATGATTGAACATTAATGATAGTTTGATAGAGGAAATTGTAGCTGATGAAATATTGGGAAGAATATGACAGATTTATTAGATTTTGATCAAATGAATGATATTAAAGTAAGATGGAGATTCCATTGTTTTCTCATTGGAATTATGAATAAAATCACTGTTACATGAAAGCATGTACATTTTTAACAATTCACTTGCACTGTTGTGTTTGTTTGTCTTTCTGTTTTATGTTTTCAAGTCAAGCAGAAAGCAGGGTGAATTTTCTGTTTATATGAAATGCCACTGGCAATTTTACGTTTGAGGGCCTATGATTTTAAAGACAGGAAAGCGTACAGTTGTGATCATTCGTTGCTTTTTTTTTTTTTTTTTTACTGCCTTAGCCTCCAAAGGATGCTGGATGCATCATTTATAGTAGACTGTTTTTGTTGTATTTTTCGTGTAGCTTCTACTGGTGTCAGTATGATGCTGTTGTGACCAGTTAAAGAAGGTCAATTCGATAGTCACCATGTTGAGGAAAACAAGTTTGATTATTATGGCCTTTTCTTCCTCTTTAATATTACCTTGGAAAAGGGCATTTGCAGTTCATTCAGGTAAAAGTAATTTTGAAAAGTAGCAACAGCAGCCACAGCAACCGCCACCACATAAACAAGTACTAGCGTCATCTCATCAGAGTGGGAGAATGAGTGGATGGCTTTCATAATTACGTGGTTACCCAGGAACTATGTGATCTGAGAATGGACTGTTGCCTGTTTTGTTTTGTGGGTTTTTTTTTTTTCTCCCACCGGGTATTTATTGTTCTACATCAAACCTATATTCATCTAAACACATAATACATCATAATATAAAAAAAAAAACCCACAGGCACACGCTTTGAAAAACAGGCAATGAAATATCATGACTGAGACCATAATATCGTACTTAATTCTATGTATCAAGAAAACAGGTGTCTGAACAGACAGTTTTGTTGTGTTTTGCTTTGATATGTTTTTTTTTTCAAAAGTTGTGACATCTTTATGAAAATGCAGTTTAGTGTGTAGCAGTATTGAGAACATGTGATGTTGAATGAAAACTTACAAAGACTAGATGAAAATAAGGCCAAAAAAAAAAAAAAATGGTTTGTTTGCCCTTCGCGACCGACCGAAAATCACGGAAATTTCGGGTCGCCTTTTTTTTTTTTCTTTTTTTTTTTTTTTGCTCTTTCAAGTTTATTTTTTTCCACAAATTTCATCTTCTACAAATTTGTGAATGGTTTTAAACCGAACATTTTCCATTTTAAGCTAGAGAAAGAATAAAAAAGTCTAAAAATGTTTGTTTTTTCATCTCATCGACCCGTCGTAATTGTGTTCGGGCCGCGCGGGTCCACAGACTGCGTTTTATAGCATGCATTGCATGCTACAATGTAGCTACCTTTTTGGCTCACATGCGTGCACGCGCACGAAATCCAATCAATGCATGCAGGGCTGCACACTGGCGACCAGTATTCGCGCCAGCTTGCGCATTGGCGCTGCTCACGCACTGCCATGCCATGCAATACATGCAAAGCATGTATCTGCTTTTCGTTTGCTTGCGATCGGCGGTCATGCCAGACAAGAAGCATTGATAGAATTAGAAGCGCACGCATTTCTGGGTCATTAAACTCACGATCCGATCCCGGCTTCGCAGCAGCGTGGCAGTTGACATGTTAGAACTAATTTACTTGTGTCGATTTTAGAAAAGTAAAAACATATTCGATATTCAGCGATACAGTAAATGGATCTGATTGCGTTCAGCTTCATTTTACACAGTCATTTCACAAATGAATATTTTCATTCGTTCAGAATGATCTCACAATGAAGATAGGCGCAAAAAGGATCACGAAATCGGCCCTTCTGTGTAATTTTTAAGAACGCATGCACAAAATGTGAAGAGATAATACTAGGGAGAAAAAAAAATCATGAAATCATCGCAGTCCCGCTTACATATTTGAGGTAGAAATCGTCCCAAAAAGGATCATGAATTCGGCCGGCCGCGTCGTACACCTTTCAAAAGCTCAACGGTACGAAATGTGAAGAGATTATAGAGGAGAAAAAAAAAATAAAGGACACATTTGGTACGTGCATCAGAAAAGATTACAGCCGAATAAAAATTCATGAAATCAACGCAATCCCGTTGAAATTTGAGGAAATAATAGGCGCAAAAAGGATCTTGAATTCAGTCCTGCATGCCGTGTTGGTTATCAAAACGCATGCACATTTAATGCGACGAGATTATCGGGAGAAAAATAAAAAACACATTTTTACCCTTCTGGTGCGTGCATTACAAAATATTACATCCGAAGTAATTAATGAAATCGCCACAAACCCGCTGATATTTGAGGTAGAAATAGGCGCAAAAAGGAACGTGAAATCGGCCGTGTCGTATACCTTTTAAGAACGCATGTACGAAATGGGAAGAGATTAGCGGGAGAAAAATAAAGGACACATTTTCAACCCCTTTTGGCGCTTGCATCATATAGATTACAGCCGAGTAGTAATTCATGAAAATTTCGCAATCCCGTTGAAATTTGAGTAAACAATAATAGGCGCAAAAAGAATCTCGAATTCGGCCCTGCATGCAGTGTATAGTTTTGAAAACGCATGCACAAATGCGAAGAGATTATCGGGAGAAAAATAAAGAACGCATTTTCAACCCTTCTGGTGCATGTATCACAAAAGATTACAGCCGAAATAATTAACGAAATATCGCAATCCCGCTGATATTTGATGTAGAAATATATAGGCGCTAAAAGGATCGTAAATTCGGCCGTGTCGTATACGCATGTACGAAATGCGAAGAGATTATAGGGAGAAAAATACAGGACACATTTTCAACCCTTTTTGGCCCGTGCATCATAAAGATTACAGCCGAATGATAATTCATAAAATCATCGCAATCCCGTTGAAGTTTGAGGAAACAATAGGCGCAAAAAGAATCATGATTTTTGGCCGTGTCATATATCTTTTAAGAACGCATTTACGGAATGCGAAGAGATTATGGGGAGAAAAATAAAGAACGCATTTTCAACCATTCTAGCTGGTACGTGCATCACAAAAGATTACATCCGAAGTATTTATGAAATCGTCACAATCCCGCTGACATTTGAGGTAGAAATAGGCGCAAAAAAGTATCATGAATGCGGCCGCGTGGTACATCTTTTAAGAACGCACTTACGAAATTCGAAGAGTTTATCGGGAAAAAATAAAGGACGCATTTTCAACCCCTATTGGAGCGTGCATCGTAAAATATTACAGCCGAAGTAATTTATGAAATCGTCACAATCCCGCTTATATTTGAGGTGGAAATGGGCGCAAAAAGGATTGCGAATTCGGCCCTGCATGTCGTGTACCTTTCAAGAACGCATGCACAAATGCGAAGAGATTATCGGGAGAAAAATAAAGAACCCCTTGTATCGCGTGCATCAGAAAATATCACAGCTAAAATAATTCATTAAATCATCGCAATCCAACTGACCACCAAGAGCAGGTTACGCAGCAAGTTCGTGCCCTGATGTTTAGAAAAAGTCACAAACGCATACAATCTGATTTTGTTCATTTTCATTTTACACTAATTCACAAACAAACATTCTAATTTTTTCCTGTCTTTAAATTTTTTGTGCAATAAATAATGCAAGTTTAAAAAAAAAAATAATAATCTGTAGAATGTACATGGGGGGGGGGTACATCCATAAAAAACAAGAAAATAAGTTTGCAAGTCATTTAATGTTTTTTTATGTTGTCGTTGTTGATCGGTAAATTTTCTGTTCGGACCTGTAAAAAATGGTAAAACGGGGCATTTACCGGTCCGACAGAGACAGGTCGGACCGGCAGAAAAAATGGGTTAGTGTGCAGCCCTTCACAAGATGGCTACTTTTGCAGCATCCGTTACCAGCTGTCATGGCACCAAAATTGTTTGGAGTTCAGTTGCCAGCATCTCACTGGAAGGTACTTTTTTGGAGCTGTTTGCAAAATTTAACAAAGATGAACGTTAGTGTTTGTCAGTGAGCGTTTCTGCCTCGCGTACCGGGCCCTGGCAAGACATAAATTTGAATGAATCTCTTGGAGTTTTGAGTGCATTGACATGGAAAAAAGGGTACCCTGTATTAAAAAACAAAACAAAAAAACAAAAAAACGACCTACCGACCCTCTTGGGTTTTGACAATTAAGGGCAAACAAACACTTTTTTTTTTTTTTAGGCCTAGTGATAGATGACATGAAATGGCAAATGTGTCATAAAAAGCCTAGTTATTAATGTGTGTACATGTGCATTGTATGGAAGCAAACTTTGCTTTGTAGGAAAACTGAGTAACTTCAGTCCTGAATCATTAATGCTACAAAGTCCAATAATTTCTTTGATATTTGGACAATCACAATTTGTAATAAAAGAAATACATGGTTACGTGGCCTGATGGAATAATGAAAGCTAGGCATAATGAATACAAATGTTAAGATTCAGCACTTTTTTTGCCTCAACCCTGCTTGCACATAATGATACATTTTTGCTTTGTGGGCTGGAAAGAAAATAATAAGCATTTTGTCGTGGTTTCTCACGCTTGAGACAATGATTCAGATTTTTTTTTTTAATGCAAACAAGTGATTTGTATGAAATCCAGCAATTTATGCACATGTGTATGAGGAATAAGGAAATTTTATGGAGACCAATATATCCTAGTATTGGAGATTTTTCAAATTAGACATGAAAAAAAAAAGTCCTTGAATTAATTTCTTGGACATAATGGAAAAAGGCAATGTGGAAAAATGAAGTTCAGGTACTATATGATGCAGAGACTCCAACCCCAAGCACCTTCTGATCTGGAGATTCTCCCGCCCGAAACCCCTAGCAAACGGGAGACCCCAAGTTGATGTGTGCGAAGCACGAAGTTCCTAGGGTTCTAGATGTTCTCTGGTGCTATCTAAGGCTTATTTTTTCAACATACGATAGCAATAAGTAAGAAATCCTTTCCACCGGGAGACACAGAGCCAGGGCGGGAGAAATCAAATCTCCAGCGGGAGAACGGGAGATTTTGCAAAAATGGGTTTTCGGCGGGAGATCTCCCGTCGAAAACGGGAGAGTTGGAGTCTATGTATGATGACAATGCACTTGTCTAAACACACCTTCATCTTTGATGAGGGGAAAAAAAGAAGGAAGATATGTGTGTGAATACACCCACCGTATTCATGAATTAAGGTAATTCTAGTCCATAGAGTACTTTACACCAAGTTCACCAGACTCTCCTGTTGTTTACATGAATGTGTTGCACTCAGCACCTGGTCCTTCCGGTCGTGCAGGGTGTAATTTCAGCTGTCGCAAAGTACCTCAGTAGTGGGTTATTAAGAAATGATGTGACTGGGAGAATGCAACTTTTCAAGCACACATGCATCTCTTGTTATTGAGGAAAGAGCTGAATTTTTTTTTTTCTTTAACGTGGAAAAACAAATTTTAATGTTACCTGAAATAATTGTGATGTGCTCCCCTGGTAAGATGACAGAGTTTGAAGGCAGCATGCACATCATATGCTTGATTTCCATCTGTAGAAAAACACAAATTCAAAATCCTACAAAGAAAGATAGAAAAAGAATTCACATTAAATATAACTTAATGTTGGTTGACCAGATGTTGGAAGTCAAAAGGACTTGTTCTGTAGTGCTTTACACAAGAAATTGTTGCACAGTAAATATTTAGGTGGTGGATTCAAGAGGGTTAAAGGGACATGTGGTTGTGCTGTAGAGGGCGCTTCAGCTTTTTTTTTTCCTTTTGTGAGATAAACTGTTTTCAGTGGCTTCTATGGTTTCAGTGCTTCAAGACTGATGGGATTTTTACCACATCATGGAATTCATTCGGACTCATATTCTGTCATCTTTGTATTTAAATGAAAATGTACCCCTGTGAGAGTCTTATTTACCTTTTTTAAGAGAGCAGGTGAAATGGCTTGTGTTTTTTTTTTTTTTCTAAATCAGTTCTTATAAAGGAGTGACACATTGCTACAGGGACCACATAAGAGGGCTTTCTCAGCTACGCGACCTAGGTTGCGTTTATCAACTCTCCCATGTTTGAAATGCTCTTGAATACCAACTATCAAGACGCATTTGTAAATGCCTTTTGGATGGCGTTTCTCAAGTTGATGCATTTATTGACTTTGTCATATGTCAGTTGGGAGGACTTGTCACTGGCCAGCTCCATTGCACAGTTCGACCTGAGCAGCAGAGATTTCGTAATTGGCAGTGGTTGGCTTTGGGTAGGTCCTAGCTACAAACGCTTTTCTAAACAATTTTGCGTTAATCAGCTCTACACAAACATGTATCTGGCTCGAATGCGTTTGCGATCATATTTTTTTTCGGCATTTTAGAAATGCGCTTCTAATCCCTCAATCAAATTGGCTTTGTGTTTATTAACTGCCCAAAACTCCCTGAAAATTGTTTGGAAACCTTGATTCTGTTCCAGAAGTGACTTGAGAAACACATCTTTTGATAAATGTGTGATTCTTTGTGGCTAACGTTAGAAATGCAAGAGGATCGAGGGTTCAAGAGTGTCTAAAATGCCATCTGATATGTATCACAAGGTTATCCTTCAGTCATTGCAGTGCAAGACAAGCACAACACCTGCCTGCACTACTATGATCTACTGGAGATTCATCGTTTTCTCTTGACCCAAACCCATATTATTCGATGTTTCGCATTCCCATAATCTTGATTCAGGGGATGATCTGATTCCATGGGTTGTAAATTGTGTCTACGCCGTTCCACACCAATGATATCAAAACAGTTTAAGGGAAGCAAATTGGAACGATTTCCTGTACTTGAAGGCCCTCTGCCCTTTCTCAAGGAAGGTCGCATGGTGAAATTGAACAGTGTAATGACTGCCGCTTCTGTTACCACTTGCCTAAAATCGAGGGCCATCTCACTTCTGGTTTGAATTATGTCTCCTGTTTAGTGCTTGCGTAGGCTCACTTTTCATTATGATAATGGGTCCTTGCGTGAGTGGTAACAGGCCATAGTGCTGACCCCACTGTGTAATCCAGAATGAAAGTGACCTCTGAGAGTAGTCATTATAATGGCCATGTACCTTTGCCCCAGGAGCCCAGGTCAGCGGGTGATGAGTGTCATAGTCTTACCTTTTTATACTTTTTTGGGTTAATTTTTCATACTGTTTTGCCAAGTTTCACATACACAACATTATATTTACTCTTCACTCATTATCAGTATTAGTATATCTAGAAATTCCCTCCAAATTATGGTTTTATGTAACGTATCACAGACACAAGCGTAAAGTTTTTTTTTTTCCTTTCTTGCATCAAACAGAGAGCGGAGAGGGTACTTTTTCTGATGTGTCATCACATCAAATTGTATGCGTAGAAACAATGCCAGTCTAACAAAGCATGGTTTTCAAAGTTATCAAGTCAACATGGAGTTTACTGGAATAATTTCGTAAGCCATTCGTGGAATGGTGGAATGATATTGTAGGCCATTATCTGTGTCAAAACCAGAAATTTTTGTGTGCATAAGACTTTTACAAATTTTGCAATAAGCCACGATTTGTGAAGATAGAATACACAGGAGAGGTTTTGTCTCCACAATCCAGTGCATAAATTTTACACCTGGTACTTGCAATATTTTTGATGGTGGGCAATTCAGGAAAGTTCACTCAGGCTGCAATTTTAAAAAATTTCTTGCTGCGAATGTTTTTGGTTTTACAGTGCTCAAATGACACGGCATGAATGGTTTCAATACTAGACATGCTGTAACTCATGATTCTGCCTGATACATTATGGCAACATACAAATACACATTTTCAGTCTGATAGGGAAAAGAGGGGCTGTCTCCCAAGTTCTATAACCTAGACTGCAAGTGAGTGACTGAAATTGTGAGACTAAACCCTCTGATAACTTCGCAAATAAACTGCCCATTGCAAGAGCCTGTGTAGTGAGTGAAGCATGTGGATGTGCAAGAGTGACTGCCACGCATAACACATCAATTGTGCGATTGTGTGTGTGTGTGTGTGTGTGTGTGTGAGACCATAGCATGTGTCAGCTATTATTGCCGAGAGATATTGTAGGATCCCTGACATGAGGAAAGAGAGAAAGAGAGAGAGAGAGATAGAAAGAAAGTGTGTGAGAAGGGGAGAGAGATGGTAAGATGGTAAATCATAACGAGAGAGGAGATCGGGATGAAGTTGTTGCAGGGAGCGATCGAGGAGGCACTCTGAGGAACGTAGCAGCATATCCTAGTGTTGCTCATCCCCTATCAGATGCTCCTTCCTCCCAGCTACTGCTTCCAGTACGTGTATCATCATCCTTTCACCCATGTGAAAGTTTAGCCGAGGAGCTGCATTCATCCACACGTCTATCATATATCGAGTAGGATCTATAAGGATATGGCTGCATAAAATGCAGGGCGATTTTCTGCATCGGTCTTTTTCTTCACTGACCCTGGTCAAATGATGTAATGCCAGACTCTCCGCAGAGTTACCCCCATCTGGTGGCAGGGGAAGGCAGAGAGTAGAGGTACAGCTGCCTGGAATAACCTGAAATGTATCTAGCCTGCTCTTTGATCACTGCTTGTGGCTCTTGTCTCCATGACAGTGATAGCGGGTGAGAGGCATCCTGGAAGATTGATGACATCATCTGAGTTGGACATCTTGGAAGCGAGGGATTCTTGATGGTAGGAAGTGGATTTTATGGCTGCGGGAAGCGTGTCCATTCGCGAAATTTCGGTCTGTGCATTTGTCACTCTCAAGGAGTTGAAATAGAACGAGGAGGATGCTGAATCGGAAGTCCTTGTGGCGAGCAAGGAGCAAGTGATGAGGATGATGAATGTGTCATGACAACGCCTCGCTGGCGTTTTCCGTCCTGCTTTCCCTTTGTCCTCCAATGCTTGATGTATGCCTACGCTGCAGTTTATCAGATTGTACCAGGGGATTTGCACTCCTTTTCACCAAGGTTTTGCATCTATACTACATCTTGTGCAAATTCCTAGAGGAGATGAGCTGCAAATGGAACCATGGACACTGATTTAATATCATTATTAGTCTCATCCTATTCTGTATGATCTAATTCTGCCGATGCTCACTGGTTCTTGTATTTGTATTTGTATTTTCTTGTATTCTTTCGTTTGCTTTGGCATGTGGAAAGAGAGGGGGTTTATTCAGGGTGATATTTAATTCTTTGAGGATGATTTGTACAAGACATCAAGCTCTTGTTTTTATCTGTGAGTGGGAGCTACACAACCCAGGATTGAAGAAGGATTTTTTTTTTTCATCTCTGCTGTATGCTTGTGTCAGTTTTTAGGACATGACATTATTTCTTATACTCAAAAGTATCATGTATTATACATATATACTTTTACTCACTTGTAAACACTATTTTCAGCATAGATTTACAGGATAGCCGTTCAGGTACAAACACTGTTGACTAATCGACCTTTTGCCGTAAATGGTACAGAATTGTAATTGACCCTAAACAATCTTGACCCCTAATTGTAGAAAGATTTTGTGTAATACATGTACAACTTGAATATATTCTGAATGAGAAACATACTGGTTAGTATTCTGGGACAAGGCCATGCAGCATTTTAAACGAAGTGATGTAATATGATGAGATAGGTGATTTATCTGTCTACCTCAACACAAAAGTGACTCCCTGTACCATAAATATTCCAGTTGCATTCATTTTTGGGGGGTGGTTGTCCTTGAAACACTAGTGTGGGAATATTAACCGTTTGATTGATGTATAGCCGGGGTGATTGTACTTCACTTCTGTGACTTACTTCAGCTGTATGCTTGCATGAACAGCATATCATGTCCAGAACACGGAACATTAATTTCAGTGACAAAGCATCATGTGAATGTTATCATCAGTTTGGAACCAAAAAGGGCATTCACTTCATGGTTAACAGCTCAGTTGACATGAGATTGACAATCATCAACAAGTCATGCCGATTTGTCTCTTTTCTTAGCGCCTGATCAATATTCTTTTATACTGTATGAAAAGCATTATGTCCCTATAGTCTAGCTCTGTGTCAGACCTGTATGTGAATGAACAAGTCAGTACATGTACATTCTAATTTTTGTCAGGGACTCATTACGCATGCTAAGATGCTAAATGATCAAACTCATAAGCTGCCCTCAAAATGTGTATTTGTGTAGGTTGGGGGGGGGGGGGGACTGGGGGATAAGTATGACATGTTTAAAGGGACACAGTGATCTGCACTTGAAATGGTCAGCAGAACTGGTTTTGTGTTGCAGCTGATATTTGGGTTTACATAGGTACTTCACAGAACTGATCAATTTCTTCTTCGAGAAAATGTTTCCTTGTTCAATAAGTTGCTTTTGCCATGTGGAGTTGGTGGTAAGGAAGACTTTGATATTCTGCAAAGTGAGTGCACACTCTCAAGTCACTCTCAAGTCGCGCTCAAGTCATGCTCGCAGTGCATGTAGAACTGGATGATGGTCTTCCCTTAAATGCTCCTGTGCGTAGGATAATCCTACAGAGAAGCTATCATGTACATCCTCATGTTTTACTATATAAATATGACTGTTCCAGAGCATTGCCTTTGCATCTACTATGTACAAAGTGTAGTCTCTTGCGTAATGACAGAGATCGATCTCTCCCTCTCCCTCTCTCTTCTATAGAGCTTCTGCATTTTAATGGTTACCATTATTATCTCAACAGTAGATTTTAAAGGATGTTGAACAAAGTTATAGCAGATGGCAATGTATAATGAAGATGTTATTCTTTTCATTATCTCTCGCCTAATGAACCACCACTTCTGGAAGCTGGGCATTAGGATCACCCAGGTCTGAGAGGTGATTTCCCAGGTGTAATGCCTTATCAGTTCCTTGGCAGTTAGTGAAAGAACCCCATAAAATCAGCCCCACAGCGGGAATGCACTGTCTCTCACGTCATTAGTAGATTCGTCGGACGAGCACTCGCCTAATTGGCTTTATGGCCCCAAGTGCGTCTTATTCAATTAGTCCTCCCAATTAGTCCTGAAACACTGGACAGTGTAATCCCGACCTGCTCTGCAGACTGGCCCCCTGTTTTATCGCAGTTTCTCAAGTTGTTTGCATTTTCAGTTAGAAGTGCAAAGAACCAATTTTAACTGAAGATCCTTTCAGAATAGCTCAAACAATTGATAAAGTCAGTCATCTTGAGAGGATATTGTGTAAACACTACAAATTTGTGGGAAATGAAAACATAGCTGAAATCCAAACTTTGGAGATTTAATGGTGTCCAGCATTGTGAATGTATGATTGGAAATCGGGTCACTTCTCAAAAAAAAAATGAAGTTTTAGTGCATCAAAATTGCAGATATTGTCTTTTTAATCCATGATTGATATCACTTAAATATCAATTCAAATTAAGAAATGTCTAATGACAGAAAAAATTTTTCCACATGATTTATTTTCGACTGAAAGAACAAAGGCAGCCCTCTTTAATTAGATTACAACTACTGTGGATTGATTGTCCATGAATCATTCAAAAAAAAAAATTACAAAATTTATCAAACTAATTCAGTAATTATCAGCAATATTTTTTTTTTTTCAAATTTGCAGATAGAGCTAAATATCAATAGATTTCTGGACAAAATCAAGG
This sequence comes from Diadema setosum, assembly GCF_964275005.1. Classification (NCBI taxonomy): domain Eukaryota; kingdom Metazoa; phylum Echinodermata; class Echinoidea; order Diadematoida; family Diadematidae; genus Diadema; species Diadema setosum. Next base: position 38,683,024 of record NC_092689.1, read on the forward strand.
GTCAGATATCTGAGGCCACATTTAAATCAAGCAGGTATAATGCCTTGCCATCTCAGTTCCACTGAATAGACCATTGAATGAGAATTCACTTGACAGGGGAGTAGAACTGACGTCCAGGACAGCTCTTGATTTCTGCCTCTTTGCAAATATCATGAGCACAAAGAAGCCCAGATCGTTTGCTGCATGCGGTAAATTTAGCCAATTCCATAGTGGATGAGCACAATTGTCACGGGCAGACTCGACGGCAGCCTCCAAGGAGAGAACCTGAGCACGATTGAAGCGGGCGGAATGGTAAATTGGGGTAACCAATATGTCTATCTCGAATTACATTTCCGGGAGTAGAAGTGGGTATGAATATGAATGGAACCGTGAGATGATGGGGCCAAGGTATATCTACCCCTTGGCTTCGGTACACAGTGCCACCTATCCTTCACCAGAGATTTACTTCAATAGTGATTCAACGTGAATAAATCGATTTCTGTTCTATTTATGGACTATCAAGATGCAAAATTTGAGCCAAGTGGGCCACGCAAAAACACAATAAAAATGTGGGTACATCGTATCATCTTTCCCCCCTCATTTGATATCCGTGCAGGAGAGGTGGGAAGTGTATGAAAGAATTAACAAAAGTAATTTCAGATATTTCACTCATTGTCCATGGTAACCATTAACCAGGGTTGGCATGATTTTTTTTTTTCCTTTCAATTTCTCTGCACCTAATTTTGCAAGTCATCTGCTAGCGATGGAACTGTGTGGTCTGTATGGTGGAGTACCTGTTTTTTTTTTTTTTTTTATTGTTTCCACAGGGCTATGGTTGCAGTGAAAAGGTAGAGATCATTATTAATGTAGGAAACTGTAATTATTGGACTGTAGGGTCTTTTTTTCTTTTTCCTTTGTGTCATAGGTAAAAGGCTTGTGTTAGGAATAAGATGTTCATGAATACCTACTCTATCAAGGGTAGCAAAGACAAGGGAAATGGAGTGAAAAGTGGGACACCGCTATGTATGTGAAAAGCTGGCTGAGGAGACAAAGTAGCCATTCATTTCTCAAATTTCTGTCAATTCAGGTTTTGAATAGACCCCTCAAATCAGTTTTTTCTTTCCCTATCCACTGGGGCTTTTATTCCTGCATGCATGAATAGAGCATTACCATTTTAAATGGACCATGTCAGTCTCCCCCCACTATATTCAATAGAACAGTGACTTGTTTTTGATCAAAGAAATGTTCAAATAATACCCCCCCCCCCCAAAAAAAAAAAAAAAAAACTGAAATAAAGCAAAGAAGAGTGATAATTCTTCATATATAGAAGAATACATTTACAGCCAGTCACTGAAAAAACCCTCTAATATATGATTTTTTTTTTCTAATTTATGTATGAGGTTTGAAAAAAAAATCCCACTTTTTAGTCATTTTCCAGTTAGACGAGAGAACTGTCCATCCTGTATGTTTGATATCATTAGATTCATGGGAGCCTGTTTTGTGAAGCTGAAAAAAACTAAAACAGCAAAGACCGAAAAACGGCATAATATTCCTTTCCTCCCTTAGTCCCATGAACAATCAATCGATGGTCCAACCCCAAACTGGGGCTGCCACTCGTGATTGCACCGATTCTGACAAGTATGCCCTTCAGATTTGTACTTCAAACTGTCACCGTGAATTCCAAACTAGCAGATCCCCCCCCCCCCCCCACCACCCTTCAAACCAAAATATCCTCAGCCAGCCACATGTATGCGACTGGACACAATGTTTTCCCTAGTCAGTCTCTGATATGTGTGGTTATGATACACTCCTCTACTGAGGGATTAAAGTGAGATTTTCATTATCATTCAAGAACTAGAGTACTGAGCTATTCTTATTTTTCTTCAATTCTCGGGGTGTTCTCTATACATTTTCACAAGGGTTATGGTTAACCTCTCTTTAAAAGGTGTCTGCATAACTCTCATTTTTATTTCTTTTAGCTTTTTTTTTTTTTCATGGGGGATGAATTAAAGAATTGTTTTAAACAATATGATAGTTGTTATTAGGAGCAGAATTGAAATCCAGGAATTAGTAAGTCATTCAAGACAGTTGAGGTGTTGGCTCTATTATAGTTTTTAAGGGATTAATATGTTAGAGAGAGGGTAAATCTTGCAGTAGACTGCTCAGCCATTGGTGCATGTGCATTGCTGTGGCAAAAGCTTGCTGTCTCTGCTTTCATGATTTTTCATTGCAGTAGTAAGCAGGAAGCATATAGTCCTTGATGGTCATGATTTTCAGTGTTGCGATATTTCCCAGTGGGGATAGGTGTAAGGCTGAATTTATCATGAAGCTCAGATGAATGCCATGCCCTGGCCAGCATCAGCTTTTGTTTTGTTTCTTTTGTCTCTTGTGAGAATTCGTTTCTCTCTTTATTTCTCTGAGGTTTTTAAAGGGAAATTTTGGACCAGATGGAAGTTGGTGTCATTGTGTCGTACACGATCAATGCAAAATTGGGAGGTAATGACATCATCAGTTCACTATTCATATCAGTTATTTAAGAACTATTTTGGAAAATTAAGCAAATCTTTCATTTTCATAACTTCCTTACTTTTAATCAGATTTTACCCAATTTTCTTGGCTATGCTTGTCATATTTTAACTCTCTCTTTTCATATGAACTTTTAACTGGTCCGGAATTTTCCTGTAAGCGTTCAACAACTGTGATGCAATACTGAGTGCCCATATTAGGTGCTCCGTTTTTGATGAGGCAGTAATGTCAATCTCATTATCTTTTCTTTTTTTTTTTCCATACATCTGAGCATTATCATCCTGATCAACCCGTCCTCCAAACACCATCACAGACCCCTGGGATACAGAGTATGTGTGATATCCCCTCTGATTAATGAGGAAAATCATTAGCATAGGACCAATCTAACCCCTTGATTGGCACGCTCCATGTACAAATGCCTCAGTCAGCAGCATTCAAGGATAGAAAACAGAGGCAGAAAGAAAAAAAAAAACATGGAGATCGATCCGAGTCAGGGAGAGACGGAATAAATTATGAATTATTTTTGTGTCTCCCGAGTCAGTTTGATATGTGAATTTTTTTCCCGCTTTTTTTCATCCTGCCGTGTGTTTTTGCAGATGGTACATTCCCAGCTCACTCTCCGTCAGTTTTCCCCCTCACCCCTCCCCCTTCCACCGATGTGTGTTCTCTCTCGTTTGATTTACTCCGTCTCAGTCATCTGCCCGTTTCCGTACATGTGACCAGGGTGGAAGACACAAAATTGTGTGATGTACGGGTGTCGGGATGCGTATTGGGAGAGTAATTTGCAGAGTGAAAGTCTTGTTTGCGCAAGGATACATGTGATTGAAATCCGCCTCAAATCGCCTCCTCCCCCTCTCTCTCCCGCTCTGACATGCAGCATGTGGACGACTCTTGATGCTTGTCTTGTGTTTCAGCATCTCAAGCCGGTGCAAAGTGTTTGATTGGTCTCCCTTTTTTTTTCAAAGAAGATTTGTCTCTGATCTGTTTTTGCATCGGATGTAAAGTTATCACTCCTGTTATTATGTATACAGCATTAACAGTTTTGTGGTAGTCCATTTGTCTTGTAGTGATAGTCCATTTTCAATTCAGATGCCAGAAATGCGATCTTACCAGTGTATATTCCGTCATTATGAAGGAACTTTGTGCTACTGCAGACTTTGTGTGCCAACTGTGCCCGCAGGATGAAATAAATGGTGTCGAGGGATGAACTGCAGTTTGCGATGATTTCTGCTGATACAATTCTTGCCCAGTTCTCCGTGTCATTCCATCGAAAACAAAAAATGATGACTTTTCGGGAAGCCACGTGGCCTGGTCGTCTGCGACTCAACGAGAACACTGGTTGCTTTGCACACATATCATGGTAGGAGGCACTCGCAGTATATGTAGCGCAACAAACGCCACAACATGTCCGTTTCGTCGCAGCAACGCTCTCTGGCCACCATGCTGTGGCTGGATGTGTACGTTGGGGACAAGGCGCGATTCAGTCTCCCCCCACCACACAAGAAGAAAGCGGGCCCAAAACGGAAAGGCGCCACCTGTAGCCTGATGATCATTGGGTGGGTAAAACGATTGTCGGTATCAATGTCCTTTAGTTGGATATCGTGCAGTCTTTTTCCCAACATTTTCTCAATTTAGCCACACTTTAGACAAAAGTTTATATGAATGGAATACATATTTGCATCAAAGCTTTTAGTCTCAAGGACTTTTAGCAGGACTTTTAGGCTCATGTTGTATTAAAAATACCACCAACCTTGAAGATGTATTTCTTTAACTTGTCAATAAATTGGGCTTCTTAAAATGTGCTATATATCAAAGTTTTGTAACTTGTCATCTCACATTTTCTCCTCTTCTTTGTCTATGTCTATTTTCCTTTATTTCTATATTTTCTCTCTTGCAATATGCATAGTCTTTTCCTTAAATAAATGCAATACATTGAAATGTTTTCTTCTTATTATTATAATCATCATTATTTTTACATAAGCTTATATCATTTTTATCATTATTATTATAATAGTAATTTGTATCAAATTCATTTTAGTATGATATTGTATGATACATCCTTGTTTTGCAATTTACACACTGCCAATGTGAAAATGAAATTAAGGTTGTGTGGGCATCATAGTCCATGCCAGTTAACCACAGTAGCCGGCATAATCATGAGGTGCCACATCCTTTCTTGCCCCTTCACGCAAAATCAACAGTGTCACCATCTGTTGGTGATGTGCAATGTAAATGAATCTTGACAAATTATCTGGCCATTGATTTTGGGCCATCAATGTCTGAACAACAAGGGTAAATGTGTGGGCACACAATGTCTATTTGTGATATGCCACGAGTAATATCAGTTGGTTCGTGAGCCCTGCACAACCAATTCTTGCTTGGATGTTTCAGCAGAATTTGAATTTGACATGAAAATCACATGAAGGTGTAGAATGCAGACTGGTGGGTATGATACTGTTGTTAAGAGAGACTCTGTACCTTGCTAACTTCCCATTAGTTACTGTCAAGAGATTCTTTAGTGAAAAAGTATTGTCTGTCAACAACAACAGAAATGAAAGTATGAAGCTCTGGCTATGAAGTGCTCACCATAACAAGCAATACAAAATTATCAAATGTGTGATTTCTCAATTGAAAAAAAGAGAATTACTTTTCCTGTCTCTCTATGGACATTTTATGTAGGATACATAAGCTTGTTTATGTTTCATGTCATGGCTTAGCTGCAGAGAAAATATTTCTATTTTCTCTCTCTCTGGTCTCTCTCTTTCTTTTGCTCATCTGCTTCCATGTACATGCAGGCCTCGAATTTCGCCAGTTTTAGGGACAGGCAATTTTTGGTTTTAGGGGCACTCTCTCTCAAAATTTTTTAAGGGCAGCAAGGAAAAGTTGCAGTAAGCATGGTAATTTTGAGAGAGGCATTGCGGCAAGTAGATAGGGCATTGCGGCAAATTGCCTTTTGCCTCCCAGGTAATTCGAGGCCTGTACATGTATGTCTCTTTCTCTGAAATGATCGAATGAAAATTCCTCAATGTAAATGTTCACTCATTCGGTCTGTGTAGATTGACATCTTTCATGGTGATTTCATTTAGTAGCTCATGAATATATTTCCATGTTACTTATGGCTCAGCTATAAATGTAGCATTTACCCATCTGTCTCTCTTCTGCTTATATACTTCCTTTGTGAAAACCTGTGTGTGTGTGCATGTGTGTGTGTGTGTGTGTGTGGGTGTGTGTGTGGGTGAGTGTGTGTGGGTATGTGTGTCTATCTTTCTGTCTCTCTTTCCCATTATTGCTCTCTCTGTTTGTTTTTGCACAAGTTTCCATATATGTGCATTTTGCATCCAGACTGTTTTAGCAGCACTTGAGGCATGATGTGTTCACAGTTATGATGGATAGGGTAGGTGCAGCACTGCAGTTAGGCATTACACTGTATATTATGAGCTGTGATATATAATTGCTCCATTTTGCCTCAACTGGTGCAACCACACCAAATCCTCATTTTCTCATAAATGGATGGGGGGGGGGGGGGAGCAAAGACAGTATAAATAAGAAACTTGATGTTCCTTGATATATGATTATACATGTATGCTGATGAAAGGAAAAACAAAATTGTGTGCTTCTTACGAGAAACCTCAACATGGTGGTAAGATTAGCGAAGTGAGTTTATCTTTAGATCAATCTAGTGTTCATTCATGGTTTCACTATTCTTTGGTGTCCTCTCCTGTGTCCACACTATGTTTGATTTTGCATCTATAGTAAACAATCCACGATATTGCAGCTTTGCTGATTTTGCTGTACTCCTATACACGTAATATGAGAAAGCACCAAAATTTATATGAGTAGTAGACACATTATTTTTTAAAGCCTTTTTACTGGCTGTATTGAAATCAGTGATAGCTCATAAATTTTCCTATCAAATTTCCACAAACTGTATGCTGCGTGAAGACATTCAACACATCACACAGCAGGCATTTACCAAATACTTTCCATTAAATTTTCAAGAAAGCGGCAAACAAAAATACCAGTTAATGATATGTGTAAGCCGTGCATATGCGTGACTAGAAAGCAAGTTGTCATCTTGCTAACCTAGCCTACCCCCCTCCCCCCCCTTTATACTTGTATCGCAGTCCACTTTCTCCATTCACTCATCACGTACCATCGTTTACCGGGCCCTAAAACAATCACTCAACCCACAATTTACTGTGCCCCGTGGTTTAGTCGTATCCATGGTAATGAGAGACTCCGTGCAGCAGCACACGAGCCTGGAGCGAGCATCCATTGTCGAGCCATGGGGGCTCGGCTTTCCTACGGCAGTAACTGATAGTTGATCGAGAATGAGAATTCATGTGAGATAACAGAAGGAGAAGGGAAAGCCACTGGAACGATGGAAGGACAAGTGCTTTTGTCGGAATGTATAGTTAGGCTGTGGCGTTCTCCTGACATAAAGGAATATGGGATTTAGAGAAATTGAATAGAGTGATTTTGATATATACCGAGTGTATTGCTATACCATGCTTGTTTGTGACGGGAGGGGTATGAAAATATGATGAATGTACATAGATGTGTATATATGGATTGTGGTTTTGTTTGTTTGCTTTTTTTTTTTACTTGAATTAGCACTGTCAATAATGATGTACATATGACAAAGGAACATGTCTATATGAATGAGTGTCTGAAAGACATAAGAATCTCTTTCTTCATTTTTTTGTCCCCGCCGAACGAGTTCGAGCAGGGGACTATGAAACGGGCTCCGTACGTGTGTGTGTCCGTGTGTCCGTCCGTGCGTCCGTGTGTCCGTGTGTCCGTCCGTGCGTCCGTGTGTCCGTGCGTCCGTGTGTGATCAAAATGTTCAAAATGCTACTCCTTCGCCATTTCTAACCCGATTTTGATTCTGTTTGCTTTATATGATAGCACTACATAGGAGCTTTGAAACTTCTATACAGAATTTCAGTTGTGACCTTTGACCTTGACCTTTGACCTATATTGTACATTTTGCTTCAAAATGCTACTCCTTCGCCATTTGTAACCCGATTTCGATTCCGTTTGCTTTATATGATGGCACTAGGTGAGGGCTTCAAAACTTCTACACAGAATTTTGACCTTTGACTTCTTTGACCTTTGACCTTGATTTTTGACCTATATTGTACTTTTTTGCTACAAAATGCTACTCCTTCGCCATTTGTAACCCGATTTCAATTCCGTTTGCTTCATGTGATGGCACTAGGTGAGGGCTTCAAAACTTCTACACGGAATTTTGACCTTTGACTTCTTTGACCTTTGACCTTGATTTTTTACCTATATTGTACTTTTTTGCTACCAAATGCTACTCCTTCACCATTTGTAACCCGATTTCGATTCCGTTTGCTTTAAGTGATGGCACTAGGTGAGGGCTTCAAAACTTCTACACAGAATTTTGACCTTTGACTTCTTTGACCTTTGACCTTGATTTTTGACCTGTATTGTACATTTTGCTACCAAATGCTACTCCTTCGCCATTTCTAACCCGATTTCGATTCCGTTTGCTTTATGTGATGGCACTAGGTGAGGGCTTCAAAACTTCTACACAGAATTTTGACCTTTGACTTCTTTGACCTTTGACCTTGATTTTTTTACCTATATTGTACATTGGCTACAAAATGCTACTCCTTCGTCATTTCTAACCCGATTTCGATTCCGTTTGCTTTATGTGATGGCACTAGGTGAGGGCTTCAAAACTTCTACATAGAATTTTGACCCTTGACTTCTTTCACCTTTGACCTTGATCTTTTTACCTATATTGTACATTTTGCTACTAAATGCTACTTCCGGCGGGGACATATTTTACGCACCGCGTAATTTCTACTTTTCCTTGTTTTTCATGTTTTCAGAAATGTATCCATACAGCTGTATTTCAACTAGTAGAAAACTGAATTCAACTGCAAAAAAATTATGTCAGTCCTTCAATATGGTGTGTTCTGCCAAATGATTTTTACCTGATTGATAGTAAATTTCTGGCATATCCAGAAGTTTAGAGTATAAAAGACTTTGATATAATTTGATGAAACAGGGATCAGTATTAAAAGTAGACTTTACTTAATAGGAGTATTAAGAATTTCTGAATTTGCTAGGTAACTACATGTAGGTATTTCCCCCTTACATCCTGTCACACATATATCGAGTGTTGGCCAAATGTGAACATAACATCTTTATCATTCAGTCTTCTTACTTTAATAATATCCCTCTTTTTTTAAGTTACAATGTCCCACTGTGAAATGCAGAGCACTCTGTTTAACATCTCTCTACTTCCTTCTTGTCTGTCTATCACAGGCGTGGCATATCTTCCCGGAATGAGAGCCACGCGGTGCCCCTCCCGGAGCGGCCGGACGAGGCACTCCCCTTCCCGTTCATCCACACGGTCAGCCAGGCGCTGGACTCCTACCTCACCTCCTCGGTCAGCGACGAATCCCTGCTGACGGAGGATGACCCCCAGCACATCCTGGTCACGTCCAACAATGGCTGGACGACGGGCAACTCCACGGAGCGGAGCAGTCTCTTTTCCTGGGGAGATGATGTGAGACCCTTACATTGTTTTTTCTGTTTCTAAACCTTTTTCCCATGTAAACCATTTAAGCAGCATTCAACATATCTAAAGGTAGTGTGGTCAAAGATTGGGCTTTATATATACGTAAAGAAAAAAGATATTCTGAGTTTGAATTCCTGCCCATCACAAACCTCCCTTGACAAAGATATATTGCTGACCATGTTTTTGTTGACCCTGGCTGCCCTAAAAAAATGGGCATCTATCAATGGGGTATCTCAGTGAGCATCTAATGTTTGTGAATGTAGTGACTTTTAGCTTTCGTCAGGGTTTATAAGTAGTTGCAGTCAAGTTTATAAACAGTTGCAGTGAAATTCGCAGACAGTTTTCATTGTTGCCAAAAAATTATGGACATGCTAAAAATTTTTTTGCGACAAGAAAATCTGTTCTGTTACGAAAAACTGTTTGCAACAATGAAAAGTGTTTCGAAATTGGTTGCAACTGTATATGAATCGTAATGAAACTTAAAATTTGGTGAAATTTGCTACACTGTCAAGCACTCACCACTCGATGAGGTAACTCTTTTAACTCTGGGTTGATGATATTGTCAAGGCCCTTTTGAAGAACAGTCTTCACCCTGACGAAGCTTTCAAGGGCAAATAAAACCATGTTGATCTCATCATCATTGCTAATAAGCACTGTGAATGCCTTGCATTACACATTTTGCAATCCTGTATTTTTTCTGTAAGGAAAAGAAACAAGAAATGAATGCATTAGACTGGATGCAAAATTTTGCCTCTGATGAGACAGCAGGTAACCTGATGACTGTTGATCAAGATAGACGAAATGTTGGTACTGGTACATAGTCTGTTGCTGTACATTTAGTTTCCTTGAACCACTACAAACACATGATTGCTGAAGGAATGTGACAGTCATAGCTCCCTAATACTAGATAAGCCTGCCTGAAATTCATCTGTCATGAGCAAAATATAGCAATAGTTACTGTTAGTGTTTTCTAGGGGATGTAGGGTGGGGGAGAATTGGTAATCCTATTCTGAATCTGCAACATATCCACTTCAGACATCTCCAACCCCCCCCCCCCCAAAAAAAAAAAGTAAAAAATGTCAAAACATCACCAAAGGAAAAAAAAAAAGGTCAAAACATTGCAGAAAGAAGAAGAAAAAAAAAGAATGATATGATCCGTGTATCTGCTTGGCGTGATCTCATGGATTTTTATCACATTCTTATCTTGAAAATTGAAAAAAAAAAATGTGCAGGAATTTGACAAGCAGTCGGCCAAGCGAGTGCAGCGCATGTTTGAGGAGATTGACAGCATGCTGTACGAGGGACAGAAGAGCTCATCTTCCAGCTCACAGCTGCACAACGAGTGCAAAGTGTGGAAGTCTCGCTTCCCTCACCTCAGGTGAGTCTCACAAATTCTTCGATTTTTCCTTCTTTTTTTTTTTTTCTTCCAAGTTGAGATGATACATGAGAAAGAGAAAATGTTGTTCTGGATTTGCTCGCCCACATTGTCATGATCTATCTTGTGCATGAAAACTGAAAAAAAAAAAGTAAATTGTAGCGAAAGAGGTAGCAGTCACTTTCTTTACTTTCTATATTGTCCTGGTGTCATCATATCATCATAAAATAGCAGACAGAAGTATTTGTGTCTTGAAGTTTTGAATCAAGTGTATGATAGAGAAAAAAAAAATGGTTCGAATGCACCAAGTAGTTTCAATCATATCCATGTTGTCGAGTCTGTTCGCAAACACAAACGGGGTAATGTAGGCATATCTTGCACATATCACACACATGTCAGCATGCATTCGATTGTCTGTTGCTGTGTGTGATGGGTCACACGCATTAATGTAATCAAAATTTGCATAATGCATGGCCTAGATGTAAATTATTCCCTTGGCGAATTCCGACCCATGCAATTGATAAACGTGGTAACCTGAGTGACTGAAAAACATGGACAGTGCCCATGTTCAAAATTGTCCGTGCATGTACCCTATGCATTCTGTTGTTGTTGTTTTCATAAATGGATACTTGTTGAGAGTGGATAGCTGAAATTGTGTTTGTTTGAGATATTTTCTTAGTTTTTCATTTTTTATTTTTCATTTTCTTGTTGCTCACAGTGCTTGGGCCTTTTTTGTATGATCAATTTGTTTATATCAAATTATATGTATGATGTGTCTGGTAAAGGCCTACTGGCTTCGAATGAGTGACTTTTATGGCAAAGCATTTGTGTCGTGGTTGTGATTGAGAGTAGTGCCACGTTCATACATGTTTGAGATGTATGAGCATATGAATCATGAATCCTCGCTATGGGGCATGTTTATGAAGCACTCACTGTAGATACATGCTTTAGTTGTCATTCAGAACATATTTACCAGTGGTACTGAATTGTGAAAGCAGCTTAGCTTTTGTGAATATTTGTGTTTGAAAAACAGAACAAAAAAAAAATCTTCAATGTGATTTTCTTATTCAGAGAAGTCTGCTGTAAGTGAAATGCAGTGCTTCATTGTACATCCATTTTTCCTTTTATACAACACATTGAAGTGCATGTTGACTCAGCATCAATAAAGAGTTATATGAAGGGTAGAAAAACATTTAAATTCTCCATCATGTGAAATTGGTGTTTGCTCAAGAAATTTGCCGATAACTCTAAATACAAGTTTCTAGCAGTCTCTATTTCAGTCTTTCCGCTATGAAAACTACCAGTTTTTGGAACAGTGTAGGTGTAGAGCTGAAGCATTTTTATTGGAAACCTCAAGGCAAAAAAAAAAAAGAAAAAAAGAAAAGCCCTTTCTCTAACAGTGTGATAATGTAATGTGTATTTCCTGAGGCAGTTGTGCTTTAAAAAAAATGTCATAGAGTACTAAACTCTTGGGATATGTACAAATTTGTAATGCAGAAATGTTGTGCAGGACCAAAATGCATCTTTTCCCTATTTTTGTTGATGTTAATACCTTGGTACTTGTTATATTACTGCTTCAGAATTAGTTGTAGACCTGTACAATCGATAAAAATACAACTTCATTGTTCTGCAAACTACCACGGTCCATAACATGATAATTACTAGTTCTTTGAAACAGACTGGTGTAATTCGTCGAAAGGATGGGGGGGGGGGGTTGTTGAGAGGAAGAAAAAATATATTGATGAGCAAGATGAAAGGATGTGCTCATGTTGTGTCTGTAATACGTGGAAGTGCAGTGACCCCTGATGGAGCCACATCCGGCAAGGAATGTGCGTGTGTTTCTACCAACTCCAATCAATAATTTTCTCTCCTGGAGTGTGAGGCAGTCAGGGGCTTGTTACGGTCAGGTGCTTGTTACGGTCAGGTGATGTCATCGCTCATGCGTCCCTTTGGAATGTGAAACAAGAGCAATGTACACAGTCACTGGACGAGGATTGGAAAGATGTTGATATTGTTAAAGACCTTGCACCTTGTTTATTTCCTTTCCTCTGCTCAGTTCACTGTTTGTTTACAGTACATGGGATACTCCAAATAAGGACTGTTATGTTTTGGTTTTAATACATTTTAGGACTTTTTTAGGTTAAACTGCAAATCCCCTGCAATAAATGATGATTGTCTTGATATTTTGGGTGTCATTCAGTTTTGATTTTAAGTTGTTCATGAAATGTGATGTCACTGAATACCATGTGTGACATCTATATTCATGATAGCAGATGTAATGTTTTCATAGATACTGAGATTAGACATATATTGCAGCCATGTTCATGTATTGTGATTATCATTATGAAAGATTTAGACGGTCATAAAAACGTTTATAACAGATTATTTTTACTGTCTCAAAAAGCTACAGAGCTAAAATGGCGTAGGTGGTCAGACACCACTGAATGGACCATTTCACTGCAATATTGTGACTCTTCATGTGAATTTGTGATTTGAAAGATTTTTATACTGGACAGGCATGGACATTAAAGCTCATGAAAGCATTACATACAAGACTAACTGCTAGCACACCTTTATATCTTGCAAGGATAATGGCAGTTTTATGACATGTTACACGTACTTGTATGTGTATATAAGGCGCTACTGTGGAAAGAGTCAAAAAGTAATTTCACTAGCACTGAGCAATCCTCTGCCTTTGCAGTAACAGTGACCATTTAAAAGGGAGGCACAGTATGCACAATTCATGTTCCCTGGTAGCATGGGGGATGGTGGAGGGGGTATTGTGACATTTTCCTGCCGAATACCACTCAAATTACAATTGGTCATGAATTGATTGTAGCAGGGAGGTGGGGTGCACAGTGCAACTAGCACTGAATGTGGCTGTACAGGAAGATATCACAATTCGTTGTCATGACAACCCAGTTGTGTTGCCACACAGAAACACACACACACACACACACACACACAAAATGGTACTGTGAATACTGTGAGACTGCAAAGATTTAATTCCAGTAACTGCACATTTTCATGTGATACATTTTTTTTTCTGAATGAAGGAGTTTGTCTGTTTAAGCCACCATATCTTTATTTATTTGCTCATTTTTTTACAAAAGTACTTATTCATCTATTCTTCTTTTCTGTTGCATGGATCTTCTTTATAGAAAATGGATTATTGAGGTAGATACATGAGTGCTTCATGTACTTGTTTGATCTGTCACCGTAGATTTACAGTATCTTTTTGCAAATTATTTCTCCCACTGAAGCGAGTGATCAATGCAGTTTGTACATATTGATAGACCTTGCCAACCTCAAATATTCTGTTTGAAAAATACTTTCATTACTCAAACCCAGAGCAAAGAGTGTTGTCAAGCAAACTCACCTATGTGAGTATTGAATGGTGATCCAAGATTTTGGAAGTGTGAATCCACAGCATGGCTTAGTATATGAAATGCAAAGATGTGTTAGAAACTAGCAAAATCTGCGATGTGCCATGTTATGATGTAGTATGTTGCTAGAAATTAAACACAGTTGCTTGAATGATAGGTAGTATGATTTGCTTAATCCTGTTAAAAAAAAAAAATGCTTCTATTGCTAAACTGTGACTTTTATTAATTGTCTCTTTCCCTTACAGAATCCTTGGTAGTCAACTCCTAGCCCCCAGGGATGATGGGTTCCAACTCTTTCCCCAGGGTGACCCCTCATCAGCGACCACCGGCGTCCTACTCGACATCGCCGATCATGAAGTTCCTGGTAGATCAACTCAGGATAGAAATGGGTGAGTGGCCAGATTACGGCATACATACACTACTCTTTCCAGAAACAGTCACTGTGCAACAGTGTTTCGTAACTCTTCTGCAAGGGCCACTGAGTAGTTGACGACTAAGTTATAAAACTTGAATGTGAGTGAGAAGATCTGATCTATACTTTAATGTACCGGTAGTAGGGTACTTAAATGGGTTTTTATACACACGTTAATGGTGCAGTACTTTATAGAAATCAGGATTGAAGTGTATAGCTTAAGCTTCTCTGGGACACACTAAGAATGCCAGCCTGGTTGTTTCAAGAAAATCTGGCATCACACTTGGCGAAGTGAATAATGTGCTCATCAGTCTCATTGATGTGAAATAAAATATGAGCGTGAAGAGTGCAGTGATGTTGTGTTTAGAATTTCTCAACTCTATTTATCCACCCTCTGTAGGAGAATCGATCAATGCTTTGCGAGTACTTGATAACACACTTGATTGCTGCAATATATCTTTTGTATTGATGTTAAATGTGACATCTCTTTCAATATGCTTAATAATATCCCGTATCCTGTACATAATTGAACTTTGTGAGCAATGACAGAATTTATACTGTAGAAATCACAAATGAAGCATCAAGGTTTAAGCAATTTCTAGCATTCAAACATTGTACCTGAAGCAAATTGTGCCCAAGGGATCCAGTGAGGGATATTGGCTTCATAGCCTACTCGTCTGCATCCACAGCACGAAGAGCAAATTAGCTTTAATTGGATTTATGTAAGTGAACGGAAATGCTAAGACATTTAAGAAAATTTGGCACGGGCGAGCTGTAGCCTTGATGCATGCACTACACCGTGGCGTTGTCTGGTTGCTATGGAGACTGGTGACGTGTGAGGGCATCAGGAGAAAAAAAAAAGGACTTTCTGCCTTTTTGATATGTTCCTGTGTACACGGGGAGTTCCCTTGAACTTCATTGATCGCGGCGGTTTTGTTGATGAGCGTGTGAATAGAGATTGCTGGTGAAACCCACTTAGACGTTTCACCTGTCCGTAGCGTCAGCCATTGGAAGCAGGACAATAGGCGGGGATGATGATAAATGGTTCACCCCGTGAATGTAGAACTGTGTAAGACAAGTGCCGCTCTGTGCAGGCTCAGAGCTACATCGTCTTGTGAGCGATGCTGCATATTGTGGCACTAGATGCAAGATATGGATAATCTCCATGGTAACCTGATGTAATGAAAATTGATTTGAATATCTGAAGGATGTCCACAAGATTACAAATGAATTTGTTTCATTATCAAAGTCTGACTGACCCTGGGAGAAAATATACCTTGCTTAAATATGAAAAAATCATATATCTCTCCAGTTGTGATACCAAAGGATTAATGTCTGACCTTATTAGGATACTCCATTCCCAAAGATATTATGCTGAATGTTACTAGAATTTAAAACACCAGATCAGCCAGTTTTGGGGCAGAAAGAGACAAGTATCTGTAGAAGCATGAGTTGTGATAATCTGATAGGCATCTGACATGTTTGTCAGTGATCCTAATATATCTGGCTTTATTGTGTGAAAATGATATCAATATGATGAATATGATACTTTTTTTTTCTTTTTTAGTGATGACATGCTATTTTTGAAGACTTTATGGACATTTCCTCTGGTACTTTCCTTAGTAATCATATGCTGTAAAAGTGGACATTTTCGCATTGTTGAAATTTTCGCGCATTTCGCGCAACCAGAACTTAGCGCGAAAATAAAAGCATGCGAATATTTTTGCATGCCATATGATCCAGTAGTTGATGTCTTGATTCCGCAGAATTAAAAACACGCGAAACTCTTCTCACCTGGCCAAGCGCAAAAAATTTGTCGCGCAAAAATATCCACTCTTGCCGTATTTGATTTTGCTCAAATTCAAACTTTTCATTTTGCTCAAATTCAAACTTTTCATTTTGACTCACTAGATTTCCCTGAAAATACATTTCTACAAGGTTTAGAATTTCCCTTTCTGTCTTTTCGAATATATACCGCTGAACGTTGTTGAATTGGTCTCCTTCATGCAGCCTGACGCTATCTGGTCACCACATCCACCCTATTGCCAGTCTGGACACTTCCTTCTCAGCTGAAATCTCGTCCGTAGATCACCTGAATGGTCTCGATGAGGAGATCTTTGAGGCAGATGGAATTGTGGAGGAGTTCTTTGCCTACGACCAGGGAAAACTGGGGTAGGCAATTGTACACTCTTTGAGGCCACAATCAACTGCCAATTGTGCATGTGAATTTCACAATTTCTCTAGCTGTTTCTTACAGTTCATATCGAGATTAATTTTTTTCATTCTGAAAGATAATCATAGTAGTGATAATGATAATGATGATAATTATGACAAAAATGATAATACTAGTGATAAAGATATGATGTTAATAATAGCAATGAAACAACCCACAAGCACCAATAGCCACTAAAGCTTTGCAGTCAAACAAAATTGTTCTGAATCAGTCACTAGGCCATTTAATGTTGATACACATAACAATGTCAAGAGAGGGTGAGTAAAAAGGCTGTAGCATTTTTTTTTACTAATTTTATTGCTGCCTTCCACTTCTGATTGATGTTCTTTTATTCATAACACTAAGACATTCTGAATTATATCTTTGTAGGTGGAAAAAAAAATCACTTAAGTTTGTTGAAATCTAAGATGAAGTTTTGGAGCCTTAACCACACTTTTTGGCTCTTTGCTCCAAATGCGCATCCAGTCTTTTAGAGGTGTTTTTAATTAACTTTCTCCTCTCCCCTCTTCCTTACCCCCACCCCCCCCCCCCCACAGAGATGATGAAAACCATGAGAGGAAACGGTACCACACGGCAAGGAGGCGAGAGGGCTTCCCCCCACTCACCCCCAATGCCTGTGTCCAGAACACAGTGATGAGTCAGGTCTTTGACGTTCTCTGGGCTGAAATCGTGGGCTGGATGAGGATGCTTGTCAGAAGGCATCAGGAGGGTAAGTGGACCTAAAAAAATCTTTTGCCTTTTTTTGCCACATTTACAAGCTGAACCTCTTTATCTTGTAATCAGTAAGTCTATTTAAAAGCTTTTTTTCTGCAAGTGAATTTCTGATTGAATACAGTACTTGTGGCATACGCTTTACCTCGACAATATGAACTCTTGTCTTGGTTTCCCCCAAGAGGAATGCTTCTGCTCTGAGCCGAGATTTTATGTATTTCTGGTTGTTCTGCTGTTTTGTTGTTGTTGTTTTTTTGTGTTTGTCTTTGTGTTGGTGTTTTTATCTGTTATGTGTGGCTAGTTTTGTGACATGCCAAAAATTTCTTGGGAGTTGATTGAGGGAGTGTGCAAAGGAGAGGTCTGTAAAAATGTTAACATATAACATATTTTAAATATTGATTGGTGTTGATAAGATATCTTCTTTTACCTTTAAAGAAACATTTCTTAAATGATTGACAATATATTATTCTATTCTAATATATGACATGTGTTGAAAAAAAAAAGATCAATACTGTACAAATGAGGATAAACGAAGACGTAGCACAAGCAAAAGTTTCTGAAAATCTCATTATTTTGTCAAACCTACGTAGACAAAGACAAAGGGCTCCACCAGGCTGTGGAATCGGACCATCAGGACAGTCGCATGACCCCCATCCTGGCCCCTACCTTTGCCATCCCCCTCAGCCCCAGTCCTCTTGGGGTGACGACGGGAAGGCTCATGGAACCTCCAGGCAAGCTGGCTCCTATGGGATCGGTAAGTGCCTGCATTCCTTCCCATCCCATCTCTTCAATCAATTTTACATGTGTGTGAAATGTTACTGAGATGTCAAAATATTCCTCTTTCTGTCCTGTGCTTATCTTTTTAATATACATTACCACATTTTGATGTCAGTGCAAGAAGAATTTATGTTATTTATGTTAATTTATGTTAATTTATGCAAATCAGACATTTTTGTTTGAGGAATATTATCTCTCAAAAGCAGTGTACCATGAACATTCCATGGGAATTGCACCATTCTTAACATTACACTTTTATTTTGTGGCAAAGGTTGATTATCTCTGAGTGCAAGGAAGACACAACACAAATACAATCCACTATAGTCTAGGGAACACCTGTGAATAAAGAGTAACTGTCTGTAAAGACCTCTGAACTTTATAATTCCCATCAGACTCATTCCCATGTCAATGATGTTGTCTGTAAGAACCAGCTAGCCAAGAAGGCTACCCTGAATATCTCGCACTGGTGTAGACTTTGTGGACAGGCTTTACTGTGGAAAGACTACAAATGCTTATCATCATTCTTCCTTTTATTGCTTTATTAGTTCCGTGCCGGTCCTTCAGCACCATTCAACTGGCAGACCCGCAAGCCCAACATGTTGACCGGTGTGATGACCATCTCCTCCAAGGCGCTCCACAACAGACAGGGCGAGAAGGACCGGGTTCCGTCATCCTTGATGTGAGTCTGTTTTACCATACACAGTGTCAAAGGTCAACTCTCTTTCAGTACTGCAAAACCAAGTCTTTTTTTTTTTTCATATTAGTCTTATCCATGCTGTTGACCACTCAAGTATGTGAGAAGCTGTGTGAGATATGTAGTCTAACAGCCTTACAAGGAGATGCTTCCTTTTTTTTTTTCATTGAAATCTTCAGATTTTTCAGGGAAGCAGAACGGACTCAAAGACCAAGTTGTCAGTCATGCATGTTTTGGGTTTTTCTTTTTGTCAGTTCTGATGAGAGGATAGGAGGAGGTATAACGACATTCAAAGGATCAGAGTTTTCTAAATGCTTCACCAAACTTTTTTATGAGTAATTCTCTCTTCCTCCCATGCTTGTATTTGAGATTTTTAGCTACTAATACAAAAGCTTGTCCAATTGAATCATGAGCCGATCTTCAACCAGGGATATGCAAGGACACTGTCCTAAGTTGATTTTCCAAGATACCTGTGATGTGGCATGTGTCATCGAGTGTCATGCCATATGACAATAAACTAAAGCTATAAGTTATAACAAATTTTTGTTTCAATGAAGTAAAAATTCAAGTCTCAAGGTTATTATCACCAGTGTGTATGGTGCAAAATTCCATTCCTATGGCGAAATTTTGATATAATGAAACAAACTGCCGGTCCCAAGGACTTTGTTATACATGTAATAGGAGTCACCTGTATCTGTATTGCCAGTTTAGTCGCAAAACGTCACTGAGTATTCTTCTGTCACCCTAGTGAGGAAGCCCCAGCACTGCCAGCCAATCTGACGAGACCCAACAGCAGCAGCCTGGCCATCAAGCCCCTCGGGAACAGGCCGACCAGCACGCGGCTGTCGGACGTCCACGGCCACCGCATGTCGTCGGCGAGGGGCGGCAAGAGTAGGCTGCGACCACTTGAGAGGACTAAGACGCCAAGTGTGCCAACCATGGAGGGCATCGTCATGGGAAAGAGAATGTAAGGATCCACATTGGCCACACCCTAAATGATGCCATCCTAGTGATAAGAGCATCCCAGTATGCCACACCCAACTGCCTCCCCCCCCCCCCCTAACAAAAGCAATGACTATAACCTAATGCCCACATCTCTATAAGAAGTTCTCAGTAACTGCACATTTAATGCTCTATGTTGTCAAATGCAACCTACTCCTACACCTTTAACTACGTCAAGAGAGGTTATTGATCGATATCATGCTTTGCCACAATGTAACCAGTGCACTCCACCGACTGGAGAGTGTGATTTGAGCATATTTGTTTCAAGAAATATACCTTCCAGATATTAAAGCATATATATTAATTTGGGGCCCCATCACCATGAGTGTGTGGTTGTACAGTAAATACAATTAGCAAGGAATATCAGGTTGAGTTTAAATGAAAAGTGAAATCATCAAGGATGTTTGATTAGATTGCTAGCTGTGCCAGGAAGGAATTTGATGTGCATCTCCTTCCCCAAATGAACTGGTGATTTTATTTCCGATTTGTGCTCAATTGCGTGATATTCATTAGAGGGGACAAAATACTCTCGTTTTCATTCTGCTACAGAATTCACATAGCCATAAACTGGTGATGAGAGTCCAGCACTATCTGCATGTTTTGGATAAATGACCCCGAGGGACATTTGAAGAAGAACCATTCTTTTGTCTCACTGTGGTCAAGAAACTGCTTTTTACTGTAATGGACTTCTAGCTCATCTGTGTGTTTGTAATGAATCTTGGTTTCTTCTCTTCTCTTCCTCTTTCTTCTGTCCATCCAGGATGACTGCCAATGATAGGCTGAACTCCCCGCCTCACCCAACAGCTGCATCGCCCCCACACCACTGGAGTAGGAACACAATGCTGCCCCCAATCGAAGCCGTGCCTGACAATGTCGGCATCCTGAGAGACAACAGGCCACCAGTAAGTTTTGTTTTCTTCTTAGTAACTTTTACAAGGGCTTTTCAGGAATAAAAGTGGAGTATACCAACTTTTTATCATTGTACACTTGTGATCTCTGAATGCTCCAAAACAACTCACTATCCTGGCAAATCCTGTCAGCCAGACCAGTTTTTTTGGTGGACCCTTTTGATATATTGCAAGCGATTTTCAAATGGTGAAATTTGGAGCCCTTTTCAGAACTATGTTTTTGGCTTTAAGTGTACTATAAAGATACATGTATATGTTCACTTCACATTTCATATATGGGGTGCGCATTAGCTTATTCTATGCATGGCAGCTAGTGTTAATCAACTCGATAGTTACCATTATATACCTCATATATAGAATCCTCTCATCTGATTGGTTAAAAGGGGAGTCATGAAAATAGCTGTGCCCCATTGTTGATCAAAATGACGTCATGATTTACTGTGCCCGGGGCACAGTTGATTGACTGTGCCCTGTAAAATACGTTTGGAGACAGACAGTTGCAACCCCGTACACATAGATCACGTCACATGTACGCACCAATGATACGACCGCCGCGCTGTCGATCAGCGTTGATTACGAATGCTACGGTATCTATATTTCGGAATCTATATTTTCGGTATATAAAACAAATAATGACAGCTTGATACTCGGGACACAGTTAAAATTATGTAGGCCCTCGGTGATGTGAAAACCATAACTATGCCCTCAGCTTCGCTTCGGGCATAGTTATGGTTTTCACATCACCTTGGGCCCATAATTTTAACTGTGCCCCTCATAGCAGTCATTATTTGTATACTGCTTCATATTGCAGTTTCACACTCTGTACTGTGTGCTGTATATATATTTGTGGGTTGTGCAGTTGCAGTTTACTCAGAAATACTAACAAATCATGTAGCAAACAGTTAGTATGTGCTTGTTTTCAATTACTCTCATTTACATTTTTCTAGATTTGTCTATCAACATTTGCCTCTTTTAAATGATGCAGTTTCACAATCCTTTTCATGTTTGATATGTTCATTAGTTTTGAAGTAGCAGTGTACTCAGAAATACAAGCTAATATCTGCATACTACCAATTCGGCTCTTTGAAAACTTTTCAAATTTTATCTTTGAAAAGGATTGTAGTGACATGTTCATCGTTTGTTTGGTCTTTCAGACTTCGTCGGGACACCGTGAGTCCTCCAGGCAGAGGATATCAAGTGCTGTCATCGACAACAGGAGCCAAAAACCCAACCGACAACTTCAGCCGTTCCCCTACAACGACTCCAGGCCAAACACTACCCACTCATTCAGGGTAAGTGGCCAGATAAAAGTTCCACCAACGTTCACATTCATGAGATATATCAGTACAGTGGTTTCGCTTTATTGGGAGGGGTTGGGAGACAAGTTTTTCTCCTGTTGAAGCAGGGCTCCCGCTTAAACAGTGACTGGTATTGGCCTGTGCAAATCACCCAACATGAAGCTGTGTGTGTGGGCACAACACTAGTCTGTGTACAGTTTTTAAACTCATTTATGTCCATGTGCTATGACAAGCAGAAACAAAGCATCAATAAAAAAGGACGCTGGACATGTCCTGTGCAATTGGCAGAATCTATCCGAGATTGGTTAGAAACTAATCCTTCTTGTGGAAAAGTGAAATCCCTGTAATTATTTCCCAGGATTTACCTGTACTTATCATCTTAGACATTAATGATGGACAATGAAAGTTTCTCAGCCAGAATATGTCTTGATTAAGTGGTTTATGGTTTATGGTTCCGATTAAGCTATGAAAATAAACAGAGAAAGTTTGTTATATTGAATTTTGTTGCACCTAAGCAGGATTTCGGGCTATAGCAGTTCCTTAGTATTTAATGAGCAGAGTACATATACCATCAAAGTCAAACATATGGAAGGCGGGTACACACACAAAAAAAGATGTCGCCACCAAGCACCATTTTGTTTAATTCCCTTTAGGCAATTTTAGCAATGAACGTAATCATTATCGGCAGCCCACACCTGTGTCCTGAAAGATAGAGAAGTTGTAGATTTGGTTGGGAGAGGACAAAATAAAATGGTGTGTTTTA
Organism: Diadema setosum; assembly: GCF_964275005.1. Classification (NCBI taxonomy): domain Eukaryota; kingdom Metazoa; phylum Echinodermata; class Echinoidea; order Diadematoida; family Diadematidae; genus Diadema; species Diadema setosum. The sequence continues at coordinate 38,705,647 of NC_092689.1, forward strand.
CATGCACACCAGGAACAAGATTGTCTGCATTTGGCAATACTATAGCCTCACCAGCCTTATGCCTTCCATATGGTTAACTTTGGTGGTCAGCAGGCACACACACACACACACAATACCACTTTAAGAGGCACTGTGAAATGCAAATTAAATCGCAAACTGACTTCAAACACCTGTGCCATGGCTGCAAAGACTTTCACATATTAGATTATGGTGTCTGGATGTAGATCAAGGTTAGCTTCAAGCTTTTTTCATCAGGCCCATCAGCTTCATAATCACAACACCAAAGCCAGTGCTCAAAGAATAACCGAAATGACACACTACCCACAGTTATATGCATTTTAGGATAATGACTCTTTGGTGTAGGTTCATCTGTAATTATGATCTTTTTTTCTCAGCTTGTGCAGTCCAACATCGTATTTACCTTGACTTTTTTTTTCTTTTTTTGCCAGACCCAGCTGAACTATTTGCTCGACTGTTTCATTGTGTGCTCTCTCTGTCTTTCTTTATTAAAGGTTATGATAGGATAAAACAAAATTTTCAAGGATGGGAAAGAGATACTGTCCCAGTCTGTACTACTTTCCTAAAACTGCAAAGTTAACAGATCTGTGAGTGCTGCATTTATTTTGTAATGTCCTTGTCGTTGCTCTATCTCTAAATCCAGTCTGACATGATGCTCGCTAGACGTTCCTCCACGCCGCAGGGAATGGCCAGTCTACTAAAAGCCAACCTTGGCCCAACACCAGGTGAGCGTACAGCCCTGTATGGTTGGCCGGCCGTGTCCACTCTATTGAGGGAGATGTATATGCCCTCGCTTGGTGGCCCAAATCAATTATTTAATGGGCATTTGCCGAAGTGGCTGGCTTTACAGCAAACCTCACACGTGACTTGATTGATAACTTGTGTATCAGTTATTGTATATTGAGTACCAGGGTATACAGCATGCGTGTGTACATGCGTATCAACTTTCAGTGCCAGTTTTCAGTTCTCATTTCCTCAGTATCACTTGCAGCACAGTGTAGTATATTGAATCCCCCACTGAGTGCCAAAGTATATGACCTCATTTTGTTGTTGTTGTTGTTGGAGAGATGCTGCTTAAACTAATATCTAGAGTTTATTCTTCTTTCTTTGGAGCCTTCATTTATAATTCCTTTTTTGTGTGTGTGTTGTTGTTGTTGTTGTTTTTTTTTTTTGGGGGGGGGGGGCAAAGGCGCTTAATGATGAGAGAAAGAGTGCTGTGTAGTTATAGCTTAAAATGAAAGCTCATATGGTGAATGTGCCAAAGACTTGGATTTTATTTAGTATCGCAAATGTGCAATCTGTGGCTATAAGTGATTTAGAATTTGAAGATGTTTCCCTACATAGCAGGGGGGAGTTATTGTTAAAACTTTTCAAAAAATTGTGATTGCTCCCAAAGAATGAGGCTAGAGGGTTTTTTCAGAATTTTTACCACATTCATTTTTGTTTCCTTTTGCCACTGCTCTGGTTACATTCAATTTAATCATTTCGCTTACTTTGAATGTCTGTATTTATCCTATTTTGCAGTTCCTGGTCACCTGAACGACCTGGGAATCATCACAGGGCGTGGCATTAACCCTGGGGGTCTGTCCCAGCTAGAAGGGACCATCGGGGGCGGCCAGTACGGGCCATCGCAGCCGGGTTACCTCAAGACGTTATAGCGAAGGCTGTCGGTGCAGGGCTGCACCACCCGAAATTACGCCCTACTCTACCAGGACTTTCCTCACGACATCACTTCTATTTTTCCTTCACATTATTTATTCATCAATTCTCTTTTATAGTCCCTTCTGACACAATGTTTGCGGTGCAGGGGCTTGTATCTTTGACATGTATTCAAGATCTTCAGTGCTTTATCCGTCAAAAGATGAGGAAAGATGGTGAGACTGATTATTTGGAGTATGGTAGTCATGAGAAGAGATTCCATACAGGTAGCCAGAGCTGCTGAGAAAAAAAAAAGAAAGAAAGACGTTTTAGTGCTGGTTGCACAAACTGGAAGCAAGCGCATGAAGCATTTTTACTCATAGATATGACCAGCTCCTCCCACCTCCCACCCCCTGGGGAGCAGGGTAAAAAAAAGAAAGATAAAGAGCTGGTGAAGCTTATGGAAGGCAAAATGAGTCAAGACAGAGATGTGGAGAGAACATCTATCACTGAAAAAAAGAAAAGAAAAAAAAAATTGACTTGAAGGAGTTTCTGCAAGAGGCAAGGATGGCAGCACTCCAGGCGAGATATCTGTTGCTCTCACCAGTTCGACTGGTCCGAGGGATCATGTGGATAGTCACCTTGGCCCAGCGTGCTTGACCATACTCGGCGTCTTGCGTAGGATTGCTCAACTGTGCCAGTGAGTGTGAGCCAGAAAATTCGAGCCAAATTGTACATCGTACTTGCGAGAGTCCACGGAGGAGGGCACGAGCCGTGCCTCGCTCACGAGGAGGGATAATCCCTCCTACCGGAGGACTGTACGCCCGATGAGTGCAGAAATGTGTAACACATGCAGCAGAGACGTAAAATCTCTTCCCAGATTGATCATCATGTACTCCCTGTACGGCCTGAATATCATTTCATGTGGGTCTCCGGGGATTTAGATTCTGAAGCAGCTGTAAAACTAGACTATGAGTAGCTCGCAGTTATTTAATCTGTTACTTTCATTTTTGACTGTCTGTCGGGTCTTTTGATGGAGTTTGGGTTCAAGGAGCCCAACGTATTTCAAGTTTGATGGAGAGTTATTACAATCATATTGCACTGTCAATGCATGGAGGATTTTCTGGATGTCATTCAGAGTATCGTCTAATTAGTTTTCCTAGTCCTTGTAGTATGTCAGTTGTGAGAAACCTTTAATTTGCTTGGCAATTTTTTGTTAGTCATGGATGGGAAAGTTATTACTGTGATCATCAGTTGATCTAAGGTTACTGCCAAAAAAAGATGACGAAAATAAAAGATGGTGTCGGTGCTTCTTTGCGGCTCTTACAACACTTCATTATCAACAATGATGATAACATAATTGAAGGCGTTGCTCAGTGCTTCTCTCATTATTGAAGTAAAATTCAGCGCTTTGCAATCAGATACAACCTACAGTCTGATATCTGTTTTCTGTTGCAAGGGGGAGGTAATGAAGGGGAGACTTTAAGATAAAGCACTTGAAGTTTGCCACAAATGCATCAGATAGTGTATTTGCTTTAGCTCAACTCCAGCAAAGTTTGCCCCTGCTTAAAAGTGGTCACTAGGCTTTTATGATCGAAAGCGAGATATTATCATTGAATTTGACATGAAATTGCTTTCTTCAAGGCTGACAACAATTAGAGGAATATTGTTTTTGTTTTCCTCCTTCCCACATCTATAAGTAGACAGGGGAAGAGAGAAAGTGAATAATATTGTGCTGAAAATAAGATTGCGTGTTTTTTTGTTTTCTTTGTAGAGGAAAACAAAAGCTGCCAAAGACCAGTGGCTGAAAATGCTGACTCTTGTGCTTCTGTTCAAAGGTTTTCTTTCTGTAATTTGTTACAATGAAATAGTTCTTACGACATTGTGTATTTTGAGGATTAGCTGTGATATCATCTTTTAAGAGATTAGCATTTGATTTTGAATATTTTGATTCTTGTACATCGCATGCGGCTTGTTAAGTTGAGGAAAGTATCACTGTATTTTTCCCTACTTTGCTTGCCCCATCATTTGGAAGTGGAATGTGCCAAGGTAGATTAAGTTGTGTGTGTGATGGTTGCATAGTCTTATGTAGACCAGTAGAAGGAGAATTTATTTTGTTAAATTCTGTCTTTCTGACCAGTTTGCCATGTGTGACCACCCAGCTCAAAACCCACAAAATGTATGACCAAAATGAATTTTCACTTTTCTACATAGTTTAAAAGAGTAAGCTGTAGGGTTTAAAATGGTATATGACTTTTTAGAATTGAACTATCCTAACCCATTCAAAATATGATTGAAATAGAAAGAGTTAGGAGGTGCAGAGTCGTAGAAAAATGAGAAAAGAGAATTCAAATATTAGGGTCACTCAGGCGCGCAGAGCAGAAGTATCAATGAAAACATGTTTGATTTCAGAGTGAAAGCAGTGCCTGCCTGAAAAGATATGGTCCAGAAATATCCGGTACTGCTAATATCAAAATTTTGGTTTTGTCTTCAGCTGTCAAATTTTGACAGTAGGTAGAGAAAAGATGAGACAAACTTTTAAAAATTGAGTTGGTCAGCTCAAATGACATATTTTGGTCCATTACAGAGAATTGCATCCTTCAACTTTTTGCGGGTTTTGAGCTAGGCGGTCACATATAAAAACGGCAGTGCTATGTACAATGTTTGTTTTTTTTATGAAACTCTTTTCTTTTTCTGAAGCTTTAAACCTACTCCAAAGAGAATGTTTGAATGTCTTCTCTAAGTTCAACAACAATCTCTTTTGTCTCTGCAAATATATTCCATTGTGTCCTTTGTATTTTTCATTTGATTGTCCCATGTTGTTTCATATTTAAATCTGAGAATGGGTGTTATCCAGAAATGGCTTTCATATTAGCCGTTTAACATGGAGAAACGCGTCCATGCTTCTTCAGAAGATTACCCTGGTAGTTGGTTCTCACAGAAGTTTCTTTCATCCATGAAGAGTATCAATACTACCTAATATCAGTTTTCCCAAATAGCCAAGGATTTGTTGTTGTTGTTGTTGTTGTTCATCTTGCATTCTTTGGCTATAACAGCTCTCATATGTCAGAGTAAATAGGGGTAATTTGATCTTCCTTCAAAACACTCTGTGTTTGAGACATGAGTGTGATGCCAATACAAATGGTCCCACTTTCATGGTAGATCATTTGGAGTGCAGCTCTTGGAAGAGTGCCAAGCCGATTCTCACGGTCTTGCCTTACACACATAACAGATCAAATGAGAATGTTTGGAGACCACACACCAAAATCTTTTCCAAAATTTGCTGCAATGTAACTTGTATTGAGATGGTGGTGGAGGGAGGGGGTGGACCAATAGATCTCGTCAGAACTCAAAAACTTATTGTTGACAAGATCCTCTCTTTACCCCCAGTTCGTGGATGTAACTTTGCAGATTGTCAGTCTTTGATGCAGTGAATTAGAACTGAAGACTGACAGTGTCAGACTTTGTAGCCTCATGTTGTGTTATTGTGTCATACACGTACCACTGTATTCATGTCAACATTTTGTGTTTCAATGTGAGTAGTAGTATTCTGTTCAATGGCTCGTGTGAGATATATTGACCCCTCTCCTTGAACCATCCCCCCCCCCCACAAAAAAAAGGAACAAAATTGAAGACAGAAATGTTTTTTAGTTGATTCCTTCATACCCATTGAGATTGATTTTTTTTTTTTTTTAATCTATTTTGTAAACATAAGTGGGAGAAACAGAACCATGCTTGCTGACTTTCATTCCCTGAGGTAATGCCATACAAGTGGTTGCACAGACACATTCTTTATATGGTGCATAGCTCATGTATTAGTGAAGATAAGATGACCATTATCTAACTGTAGGATCAATGTGATTATCAATGCATAGAAGACAATCAATATTCATTGAAGACTTTTCAATTTTATCATTACTACTGTAGATTTTTCTTTTTTATGTTTGTCAGTATTGTTGTGAGAGTGAAGTTGAGGTGTGTTGTCGCGGCATTGTCGAGTTAAGATGTGAAGATGTGAGGATATCTATAAAGAATTGCATGGGCAGTTGGTCCATTACATTTAACCACTCTTATTGTTTTCATCTTAACTGCGCTAATGGAGGGCAGAGGCGATCTAATGTTTTTATATATGGACCCCTATTCATTTACCCTTGTAATGTGATGGGAAAGAGCGGGGGTGGGGGGGGGGGGGGGGGAGAGGTGGATCTCTACCACATTTAACAGTTCAGCATTTTGTTGCTTCAAGCTTGAAAACAAAGCACCCAGAACCACAGTACTAGAGCACATAGCTGCAATGGTTTTTGTCTTCATGTCCACGTGAGACTTTCCAGATAAATTTATTCCTAATTCCTGTTATTTTCAACTGTCAGTCACAATTATGTGATACTTTTATCCTAATTTTTCTTCTTAATTATTTGGAGGGAATTAATTGTCCGGAATAATACCGTTCATCAATGTTTCCCCTTTCAGTCGTCAAACAGGCACAGAAATGCATTTTAGTGCTCGACAACAAATAGTTTCAAGAGTCCTCTTATTTGATGTCATTGTATTTCGTGTTTGAACTCTTTTCTGTGGGAGAGTTTTGCTGAATGCTTACATGATCGTTTGAATAACTGTCCCCAAGTGTATAGTTGTTGTTTTTTTAATTATTATTTAGACATCATTCTTTATTGGTTTGGTTCAGTTTCACTGTGAATGGACACAAGCTGAGTGGATGCAGTCACATCAGATGCCCTGTCAAAATTGTGAGACGTGCCTGATGGTAAAACCATTCAAAATGTTCATGTGCATCTTCAACAAAGTAACTACCGTTTATAACCTTTACGTGTACATGTATTTTCCTGCAAAGTTTGTTAATCTACTGAAAAGTGGTCAGGTTTTACTGACAGTAGTCACTGGGAGAATTATGGATTTCGTTTTCAAGACACTGTGTGAGTGGTTTGCGTCAGTTGCTCTGTTTAGCTGGTTTTCAAGTTTTGTTTCTCGTGCTGCGATTCGTTCTAAGAGTCGACAGCCGCTCAGGGATATTCGCTGGTGAATACTTGGAGGTCTTGAAATGTTGCATACAGAAATGGTATCGTGGTTTTGTTTCACTGTCCTGTATTTTACTCATTTCTCAAATGCTGGGTCTTGATGCTATAATTTCAAGAAGCTTTGCAGCAGGAAGATACTTCAATCATGACAGGTATTTAGCCTGTATATTGGTAAATCTTTAAAGACTTTTTTTTAATGTGACTACCAAAAGATGTGTAAATAGATAGAGGCATAGCCAAGAGCATGACAATTGTATACACAGAATTATACATGTATGAAGGAATGAAACATTTGTAAAAATAAAGAAATAACAATATCAGATAAGCAAACCTTGCACTAGTAATGGAATTTGTGTTGATGTTTGTGATGATGAAATAGAAGACAAAATAAAATGGTGAAACTGGTGATGTAATGTAAGTGCATATTGAGAATGATCCCCTAACCGTAGAATACAGAGAAAGTAAAGATGGCAGACTAAATAACGGTCAGATACAATCATGTGTAGGCACATGAATATGGATTGGATGTTAGGGGATGTTTATGAGAAAGAAAATGATGATGATGATGATGATGATGGTGGTGGTGGTGATTATTGATGGATGATGGCTATGATGAGATGAGATGCCCACATCTTTGCCTAATTCCTGGTATGCAATGAAAACTGAAGTAAATGAGAATGCAGTCAACCTTGCCTAAGTCAAATCTATTTGGACTGAAGAAACAGTTTCGACTTAGAGAAAATTTGACTCATGAGGGATTGAAAATCAATGGAATAATAGAAAAGACCTTTAACTTAGACGGCTATTCCACTTATGCGAGGTTGACTCATGCAAGGTTGACTACATTGTAACCACGTTCCTCATACACAACATTTAAACAAGCTACAACAATTTACAGCTACGGAGGCATCAAACTAAAATGATGGTAATGGAGCTGATTAGTTGGTGGGTATCTGCTGCCATTATAGTTTGAATAGTTGGCATATACATTGTAAAAAAAAAAAAAAAAAAAAAAAAATCAAGGCTTGGAGTCCAAAGAAGCACAACATGTTTTGTAGATGAGCCGCTATCAAATTATACATCCATCCACACCTGAGGTACATATATAGAGAATTAAAGTAAGATCAAAACTTCACACACCGTACACACTCTCACACCCGCTTTCATGACACTTTGACTAAGAGTAGAAAGGACATACATTGGAACAATATCGAGGAAATATTCATCAACCCTCATCCAACGTCTTAGCAAACTTGCCGTTAAAGTGGAATATGGCGTAGATCGCAATTCGTCGAGTTATATTCTATAGAATATATGGCGGTCATTTTTCATGCTCTTTCATTTCCCGCCAAATTTCATCTGAAATTGACATCACAGATTGAAACCGGATTATAATCTTCAAGTCGTCTCTCGATGAGAGTACCGAATACTAACTATTCAAACATAGTAACAGCAAAATTAAAAAAAAAAAAAGAATGAAAAAGAAAAGACAATCAATCTGATGTATGTACTAAAAACGATGCATGTGGGGCAACGCATATTTTCGTTTTGTTCCAAAATTTCCATGGCACCTACGTGTTAATGAACACAGTACATGTCTGTTAAATTTAGAATAGAAAAAAAAAACAATTACAGTAGTTCTTTTAGAAATAAGTTCCTTGCGTGGTGTGATTAACGGGATATGACGTGTCGCTCTAGCTCTTTCGCGAATAGCGTTTGCATAAAGTCCACATAGAAACACGCAACTCTCACATAATGAATAACATATCGTAGCTCTTAATTCCATTGCGTGTCATCTTCCAATTCAAAGAACATTGACTTCGATGCGAACAAAATGTAATTTTACAGGTTATTCATGAATATTTTGGATTAAATTACGCGGAATGTTGCTCATTGCGTCAGTCCATGAATTCCTTCATGACCTGCGCGCAACGCATATGCTACTACGCGCGTACTTGACAACTTGTAAACGCAATGCATGGCACAAGAGAGCGCGAAAACTCGAAAGGTTTGTATTCATATAGAAATTGCCACGTGTGCGTTTAAACTGTACGTCTGCACATTTCGTATAAATCCCCTGGATTTCGCGTTTTTCGGCAGATTGCTCTATCATACGCAATGCTCGGACTTCCAGGTAAGAATATCATTGTTGATTTCAATAATTTGCATAAGTTGACCTTGACCTGGTATGAGGCATTGCGTCGAGAATACGGGGAACTGGCGTTCAGATTTGAGCTGCCCCCCCCCCTTTTTTTTTTCCTTCAGAAGTGCGGAGTTCTTGTCCTGTCAATAAAAGTAAAAGACAAAGGTCATAGGTGACTTGGAACCCGGAACTACTATAGATTTGAAATCAAGAATATCAGTGGAAGTGTCATCAACGAGTTTAATATTCGATGTTCAATATCGTCCAAGTTGTCCATTGGTAAAAGAGGCTCAAAGTACATTAGTTTTGGTTGATGCCGCGAAACGCTCCTTCCATTTCCAATACATTTCTGCTCGGAAAGAATTTAAACACGGTAACATAACCACAAATTTCTTTTAGAATTTCTAGTGAAATCGATTGTTTCTTTGTGACGTTCTTACATTGTACGGTCTTACATGATAACATGGACATGATCGCACATTTGAGTGTATCTTTTTTTTCTTTTTTTTTTTCTGCTGTACCAATATACGCTTCTACCTGTAGTAGGAGTAGCATAAGAAATGGAAGCGTTCATATATTTTATGAAATAAAATCGTAATTTCGTTCGTTATTCCGTTATTACGATATCAATGTTCTATCTCTGTTTTCAAAGTCGAAACAGATTTTGAAATTATGAACAAGTGTGTCGAGACTCATGGTTGTGCTGATGTTAATGTTAATGCTATTTCTGCAGTCACGTTTATTACAATCGGTATGTTAGAGCGACGTTTGTTTCTCCATTTTTTACTATACGTCGCCTCTAATAGGCATTAATACTATTGGAATCAAAAAGGTCGGTGTATGACCAAGATTCTACATGATTACAATTCGTTATTTCGAAGGTTCGTATTTCCGAATATGAAATATGGTTCGGTACTCCTAAGGTTTGTCAATCCGAATATAAAAACTAGGTTCGTTATTCCGAAGGTTCGTTAATCCGAAAGAGAAATAAAATCGTAATTTCGAAGGTTCGTTAGTCATACGCATTTTTTCTTCTTCTTCTTTTTCACCCACTTTCAGATTAACTCATCTCCGGAATAATGCAACAAATTAATGATCGCATTAACGAATCCTTTCTCATTTTCGGATTCGGAATTTGTGTCCTTCGGAATAACGAACTTTTTACATTTTCGGATTCGGAATTTGTGCCTTTCGGAATAACGAACCTTTTTTTTTTTCGATTAACGACGAACTTCCGGAATAACGAACATAACTCATTCTATATCACAGTTATGGAGATGCAAGTACTAAAAATATATGTTATTCTAAACTTCGATCAGCCATGTTTATCAGCTCGCGGTTTCTCCGCTCGATGCGATGGCATCACCCGAGCTACGCAGCCGCAACATCCAGGACATCTCTGGTCCGCTCGGTCTTCCCCGAACGCTTCCATTTCTTAACCACCCCCATCCATCGCTCTAGTCTGCCGACTTTCCTTGGGATAAGAGTACGACTCTGTCATCATGGCAACAGCGGAGACTGGAAGTCATCATCCGGAGACAGTAAGCGAACCCGAGGAGCGGTTCAAGGAGGGAAAGTGGTCTCACACGGTAAGGGGAGCAGCGACACCGCTCGCGGCGGTGCAGTCGACCGTCGCAACGCTAAAGGGCACAATGGCGGTAAGAAGAGTAATGGTGATGGTGAGGGATACCAGACCGTCAACCCGACAACCATTCAGGTATCATATTATCACGGGCTACGTTACTGAAGATATCATCTTCGTAATTATCATAGGCGCACTTTCATATCGCACGATCATTCGTAACATCGTCTCTGCGTTCTCAATGAAGTAATGAGACTCCTGAGAAAGAATGGTAGCTGAGCATCCACAAATGCGAAAAATATCATGATGTCGTTCCAATATAAGTTGTTGACATTATGCGAGAAAAAAAAAGTATCACAATCACCTTAATACCTGTGAGTTGAGAAAAATGTAACCACGAGATGCAAACTCAAATCATATACTGTACATCCTTCAATTGATGTCGAAACGAAATCAAAGTGATTACCCAGTGTCTTTCCCTCACGAAAAACAGGTCTACGCGGATCCAACGCTTTCACGAACTGTGCGCGAGTTGTCCGTGATCCTGCAGCGCATGCGGAGCAACGTAAAAGACCTGAAGGAGGATGTGGAGGACTGCACGTTCGAAATCCTGCGACAGAGCCAGTCACTGAGGGCGCTGGAGAAGAACGTGAAGGAGACCAAGAACCTTTCGGCGGACGCCACGGAGTCGCTCAAGATGCAGCGGGACGACTTGCGGACCTTGGAGAAGAACCTGGTCTTCTTTTCGAAGATGACGGCGAACCACGACAACCAACTGCGGGACTCGATCCTGCGCCTCAACGAGTGCGACAAGCGACTCCACGCGGCCGTGGCGAAGCTGGACTACGTGGGTTCGTCGCTGGAGCGAGTGAAGCGACTTGTCGACGAGGACGTGCGCGCGGAGCTCCGCGAGTTGAAGCTCGCGATGCGGATGGCGAAGAACGACACGAGGAACATCCGGGAGGTTTTGATTCGGGCGGGAATCGTGGTCCCTGATCCGTCGCCGCCAGATGAGGGCGGTCCACCAAAGCTAGAATGACATCGCTAAATATTTGTGCCTGGGATCGTGACTGATAATACTGTAGTTAATCTTGATGTAGGACCTACTCATCAAGAGGAAATGCCAGTGACAAATGCCTACGGCAAGAGAAAACATTGTCAACAGAGCTGTTACCTGACCATCAATTATAATCTATTATACCCTGTACTTATATATTTCTCTCCCCTTTTTTCTGCCAAATAATATTCACCCCCTCAAAATGGGAACCAGACTTGTTGTCAATGTCATTATAATTACAAAGATGTTGAAGGTTCATCAGTTGATACAAAGATATGCAGTTTGAAACGGGGCATTAGAATGATACGACATCGTCGATGAATTTTGACCCTCTTGAAATACACAGCGCAATTACATAATGGGGGGGGGGGGGGGACTGATTTAGCCTATCAGGTAAAAGACTATCGACATATTAAAAATTATGTACGATGATTAAATTCTGCAAGAAATGTATTATGTGTGTGTGTGTATGTGTGTGTGATAAAGAGTGCACGAATTGTGACTTTTTTTTTGAAGATATTCAAAGCTACTAAATCTCATCAATTTATCTATTTCAACATGCAGCATTATGAGAAATCTTTATCTATTTTGCTTTTACGGGTGTGAATATAGAGTTCTAACTTTTGATAGTGGAAATGAAATTCAAATAAAAAAGGTAGATGTAATCATGTACAGTAGTCATTGTGACCTGCCAAGATGTGGAGAGATCACTAAAGAATATTGCACTGTAGGTGAACGTTAGAGAAAAAAAAAATACATGAATTCTAGTACAAATGTACATGTATATCAAAGCTATATACAGTAAGTGTGACCCAAACATATCAGCCACATAATGCCTAGTGGCAAGGAGTGTTCGTCACACTGTAAGATAACACTCAGCCTCATATGAGTGAGAAAAATCAGTTGGGACTCCAAAAGAAGTTTTATTCTTTCTTCATTTTTTCTTCTCCTTCTTTTTCACAAGTTGGTTTTAGGTTTCAGTTTAAATCAAAAATCACTACAGCAAAGAAACCACCAGGTTTCTGAAGGCAATGGCTTATAGGTGTGTTTTATGTTTATGCTTTTCACATCTCCAGCTTGCTCTGGTATGAGCAGTTTAACCTATTGTGTATTCACAGTTTCCTCTGACATTGATTTTGGTGTTGGTGTACCTGTTGGAGGTCGCTGATAAGAGGAAAGTTGACAAAAGTAATGTTTGTGTTTAAAAAAAAAAAGCAAACACCTCTGTACAGTACACATGTATTAGATTGTGTGGACAACAGGAAAGGGTATTTTGTAAATCATGAAGCCAACATCACTTTTCTTTTTATCTTTTATAAAAGAAATGACTTGAGATCTATGACTGCAGCAGCTACTGCGAAGGTCATATCTTTCTAAAGCAGTGATGACAACAAAGTAGGGTTTGTTCAACCATTCTGGACCACACATTAAGACCTTTTCTGTGCATGCTTTTCTTTTGCACATTTCCCTTTTCTCTATGCACAAGTCAAAAGTCTGCTTCATTTGACTTGAAAAAAAAAGTCCAAATCTTCCTTTTCATTCAGAAAAAAAACAAAAACAAAACTAACACTAAATGTCATGTTTGTGTGAGTCTACATGTACTTTCCCCTCTTCCAATGGACTTGGCTGATATCAGGTTGAATGTAACAGTATGTTCAACAGAATGATGAGTTATGTTAATCTTCAAAGAGAGAAAGATAATATAAAATAATTGGACATCAACTTTGCATGATACCATAGTTTATTATCAAACTGTTTCAAAGTATTTACAAATTTGCAGATCTCCAACCCTCTCCATTCATACTGTTGATATATGGAACAATGACCCACTCACATACCGGCACAAAGAAAAAAGAGTGGGTTCATGTATCTTATCATCACAAAGCATCCTACATCAGGCAACTCTCTCTTTTTTTTTTTTTTTTTTTTCTTGTTGAAGGAAGTAGCCCTCATCTGCAAAGCATCATGGGAGATGTAGAGTAGAAATACCATCATGGAAACTTGTAACAATGAAACATCTAAGTTTACTTGTTGCTAGGGTCTGTCCATGTTATTAATGGACATAGGACACCATTTCCTTCAATTCTCAAAAAAATTGCTGAGCCTAAGACCACCTACAAATGCTTTTTGCACTCGAAGATTGACATATGAGAAACTTGGAGGATCATTTTTAATTTCACTGTTCATATCAGAGGGCAGTGTGAATTTTGCTTTGGCAAAATATAATTCTTTTTTTTTTTTCTTACATTCCAGCAGCAATTTAATACTGAAATACTGAGTTTGGCACACATACTTGCTAGCATGAAATATCACATGGCTCACGTTCTTATACACATTACCCAAAACTTATACAGGGATGTATTTTAGTACCTAACATCACATTACATCTCCGACTTAGGAAATGACAAAATGCTTTTTAACTATGTTGTTAGTTCTTTAATTTAACAAATCCTTTGCCACAGATATCTACAGTAACAGCAACAGCTGGCTTGTCAAGTGCATTTCAGAACACAAGGCCTGAGCTTGAAAGTTATTCCTGATTTTAAATATTCCTGAATGGCGAATAATAGTGTTCCTAAGGAGATGCCAGAGTGGTTAAATTGCGCACAAGCTATTCGATGATCAACTTTGCTAAAGCGCACATCATACAAAAATTTCACAGAAATCTAGCAGGTATGCGTACCTCTGAAAAGTATGCACTAGACTTGCAGTGGATGAACACATAGTAAATCCAGTTTCCATTTGAGTATGAAGAAATTCTCCGATCCAAACAGAGAGCAAAGCATTAAAAAGCGTACCATACCATGAGTGTTGTTCGTACAATCAGCCATTGTACATGCACACCTTGCACTACTTGTAACAAACAGTGTAGAAAAAATACATGGAAGTTTGAAAGACCAGGATGAAGCCATGGAACACATTTCCTGCTTCTCAAGCTAACATAGAGGCGCTTGAAATAATTCCCATCCATCAACAATAGACAAAATAAACATATTGAAGGTTGACTGGAATAATGGCAGGATTCAATGGCCCGAATTCGCCAAGGTGGTACAAATGAAACCATGGTTTAAACCATGGAGCACCAAGTGTCACACGGAGTATTTCGTTACCAAATTGGTCATTTCGTCGACAAAATGACCGTTTCGCTAACGAAATTATCATTTCGTGGACGAAATGTTCATTTAGTTACAAAATGTTGTCATTCCGTTACAAAATAATAATTTCATCGACGAAATGACTGATTTCGTAACGAAATATTCCATGCGACACTTGGCGCTCCATGGTTTTTGTCCGTGGTTTAAACCATGGTTTCATTTGTACCACCTTTGTGAATTCGGGCCATTAGGTGCAGTCACACTACAGGAAACTATGCATAGTTTGCTTCTTTGTCACAGAAATGTGGCAGTTGTTACTGGTAACAACTTTTATGAAACAGGACCCTATCATTTCTGGAAGTTTGAGCACTTTGCCACACTACATACAAAACTATGCATTCTTTCAGTGAGAGGAAACTACCCATACTTTCAGTCTCTTGCAGGAAAAAATGCAAATGCGCGACAGCGCATAAAAGAATGCACGATGTGCGTACAGACCTATTATGGTGTCACAACATTTTCAATATTTCAAGTAGGTGTGGTCATACTGTACAAAACTACGCATAGCTTTGCAAGAAGTGAGAAACTTCCCTTGTGTACGCAGGAAGTTTTGCTAGTAACTTCTCGAGAAGTTTGTGGTCACACTACCCAAAGAACACGAAGCAAAAAAAGGGTAGACAATACGCATAGTTTCGCATTTTGTGACCATGTCTATTAAGTAACACCTGTAATGATCCTTACACGATCCATGCCTCCTTGAACAAGGAAGAAAAAAAAAGGCTGTGTATGACAAAAAGGCAAATACACAGACAGCAGTTAAAAAACACACAAACAGGCAAACAAAAAACAGATCATAGTCATCATGTCACAATCGAATGGGAAATTTACAGTTTCAAAGGCAGCTGGAAGATGCCTTCAAGACTAAAATGGACATGACGGAGTGGAGTGTCCCTTTCAGACCCTCCTGGCACTGCCTCCCTGGAGCAAAAAACAATCATTTCTGCTCAGTTCCTGTCCTTGCCACGGTGGATGGAAGCTTGACCTGCACTGCACATGCATGTACAAGGTTGACATCTCATCCTTCTTGAGCAGCTTGTCCATGTTATGCACCAACGGATGAACACATGCCTGACTTGGTAGTATCAACGAACAGTTAACGATGTTAGCATCAAGTGCGTGAGTGACCACATCCCTCCACCATTTTGTTTGTCATCCTGTTTCAGAACTAGGAGGCACATGTTTCCCGGTGCTCACATCTTGGGGATGAAATACGATGCTCAGAATAAAAAGACCCTTTTCAGCCATGCCTCACCAGTTTCACATCAAGTATACCAACGACTTCCTACTCTTGGCAGCAAGAGTAATTCAGCGACACACCGACAGTCAGTTATATGTCAATGAGGATGCCACGGGCTGCCATCTCGTAGTCCTTCTCATGCTCCACGAGAAAGAGAATGTCCGATATCGTCTGCTCCACGGCCGAAAGGTAAGCAAGATCACTGATTGGTCGGAAGTCGCTGATCCCCTTGGGCGGGAACTTGAAGTCTGGTCCAAAGTTGATGCTTGCCTGGAACAAAGAAAAAAAAAATACAATAATCTTGAGCCTCCCAAAATCATCTGAAACACACTAGTCATGAGCTGCAAATACGAATTCAATTGTGGTGGCACCCTGTGGGATGGAATTTCACATTCATTTCAGATTCAAATAGATTATACTTCAGAAGACTCTATCCACGTGTAATGATTGAATCAAAATTGAAAGGGCAAAGAGCAAAGATTTAACAGTTACCTCAGTATTTCCATTGTGTCTGATTTCCACACTTCGACCTGTGAAAATGTCTGGCAACATGCACCAAAAACCATCATGGCAGGATTTAAAACAGACAGTCTGTAGAGTCTGTGCGCAGCTTGTCAAGCCCCATCAGGCCAGAACTTAATCTGAGTTCTTGTAGGTACAAATCCATTAAACACCACAACAACCCCATGGGGTGGGTGCCAGTACTTTACAGGTTAACCAAACCCCCTCTTACACAGTGTCAATGACGATTCAAGGTGTGGCTTTGAGAATGTCAACCCAAAGGGTGTCTTCTGGAGATACTCACGGAACACTGTTTGTAGAGTGAGATCGCTGGATGGTAGGTCCCCTCATACAGGTTCTCAAATGCCACTCCCTTATTCTCGCCATTCTTGAAGAAAATGATCTGTGTGGAGATTAAAACACCATAGGTAGTATTATAAATAATAAACATTGTGGCACAGCAACTGCTCAATTGTACCTACATGGATTATGAATGTATTTCACACAATCAGCACTGATACGGGCAAATATCAACAATTCAATTGCTGATGTGCATGTTGTAAATGAATTTAAAAATGAAATGAATCAATCACACCCACTTCAACTTTCCTACACAGGTACACAAGCCTTTTCTTTCCAACATACCTGGTCTTCAGTGAACTTTGGTAGTTCTATGTGTCACACCTTACAAAGCACACATAATGAAGAATGGGAGAGAATGTGTCGTCCTGTACTCAGAGCAAATGTAGGCAATTTCATTTGGGCCAGAGTGTTGTTGCAATGGCTCCATAGGAAGGCTTTATGGCATTGAAGATCCAACTACTTTCACAGAGCATCACAATTTTGAATACACCAACCTTGCTGTTTTGAGTTGATTTGAGGGCCTTCTCTGCTTCTGATGTCTGATCCTTCTCCTCAAAGTAGAGATGACTCTTGAACTTAATGAGAGCCTTTGGAAAACAAAAACAAAAGTATTTCATTGAAAAGAAAGAGAAAAGGGAAAGCAAGTAAGGCTTCAAAATTCAAACAAGGTAGGCTCCAATATCCATCTTCCACCTGACAGCAGTAACTGCCTGCCAGCCAGTTAAGCTGCAGATGAAACTCAAATGAACAATGAAACTGTTGGAGGAGTGATCTGAATGCAAGATGGTGAGATTCACATCTTGTGTTACTATCGAGTCTTCAAGCAAAAACTGTACTGAAATATAAATCCTAGCAAATCTAATTTCTTCATCTACTGACAGTGATGCGCAGAAACTAAGCGATCCTCTTATGTGTGGAACAAGAACCAAACAACATGATGATCATGTGGTCCAAGAGCAGAGGGTAATGCATTCTACATACAGTTTGAGACCCATGCCCTCTCAAGGGTGGAAGTTGTCATCTACAAACATCACTACAGGGTCTGAGCAAAATATGGGCTGCTTGTAGATCAAAGTGACCACTCAATGTGGCAAGCATTACTACCACATTGATTTTTTGGTCACGGTATTCAAAATTACAACTTCTGATTCCAAATTCTGACTCTCAATCACAAACCACTCCACTCGTCATTGCTAAATAACATGCAGCTGTACTAAGTTTGACTAAAATTTACCACATGATATTTTGCTAATATCCACGTGTCATCTCCTTTCATATCTTACGACTCGGGTATCATACAAATGCGTGAAAATGTGCGGAGGATCTCATTCACCCTGTCTTTGTAGGTGGGAGGAATGATCTGCTCGATGGCCGTCTTATCGGGAAGCTGTATGTAGAAGCCCAGTGTGTCCCCCGCCCCGTAGGCTTCACTGTAGTGCTTCCCCCGGCTCTCATGGAACCGCGTCCCTTTCCGGCTCCGCCACGAGTACGAAAACTTGTCGTATCCAAGGGGAGCTTGCAAGTTGCCTAAATATTATGCAAACACATAGGAGGTAACAAGCAAAAAATATATTCAAATGTCTTGAAAATCACCATGAGATCTTAAAAATGATAAAAGCTGCTTGTCGTATCCAAGGGGAGCTTGCAAGTTGCCTAAATATTATGCAAACACATAGGAGGTAACAAGCAAAAAATATATTCAAATGTCTTGAAAATCACCATGAGATCTTAAAAATGATAAAAGCTGCTCAGGACTCGGGATTTCACCAGTGTAATAGTTGATGCTTTCGCAAGTGCTGTATCGCAGGATGTCATTCTCAGTTGAAATCTTTTGGTTTACTGTGCTATTGATAGTCCCAAGACTGTAAATATATCAAGTGTCAGCATATATGTTCAATCTTTCCCATCAACACATTCAAACATCACAATATATCAAGTGTCAGCATATATATTCAATCTCTCCCATCAACATACTCAAGCACACGCTTGAAAACCCTAACCCCCTTCATTCACAATTGTTGATGCAGTACTGGCCTTCCATTTCAGTCATAACCATCAATTTCTATGATTTTGAGGTAATCAAAATGTGTACCACCTCTTGACTTACCAAGGGGCTGAGACCATCCCAGCCTCGTAGCACTCCCTTCCGGCATCTGGTCTATCGTGACCTCAAAGTACCACGACCCCCGGTTCACGCCGTGGGTGGAGCGAACCATACAGTAGCCTCGATCTCCAGTTACTGATAGACGGTCCTCTGATATCTTCAGCTGTGGGGCTGGCGGAGGAAAAATGGAGCAAAAATGACAACAGAAAATTAAACTAGTATTCCTGTCATCTTGGCAAGGCTGTCCATTTGCATAGAATTGCTGGCTGAATGAAGCCATCAGCAAAATTAAATACAATATATGCCATATATTTAGCGAGTCTAAATTTTCACGAATCAGACTTCCCGACGATTTTGCGAATGGTTAAATTCGCGACTGTGGAGTACTGTACTGAACGAAGAAATGTACTGTATAAGCTGTTATTTTCGCGAGGGTTTAATTTTCGCGAATTTCGCGAATCACAGTTGGATCTCGAATTTAACAACACGCAAAATTGTCTCCATAGCTAATGCTAATAGAGCATTAACGTAAGCGTCAGCGTCGATTCGCGAAAACAACATCTCGCGAAAATGTCTATGTCCTTGTCATTCTCGAAAATATCTGTACGCGAAAATAACAGCGTGTACAGTATATGTGTGCGTCACATTCATATCGGGATCAGAGTCATTATTTTTGCGTGTCTTTAATTTCACAAATAGCACCTGACTCTTGAAATTCGCGAAAAATAAAAACGTTGCGAAATATTCGGCATATACAGTACATAGTATACTCAGGTTTAATTCAAACAATTTGGAGAAGAAAATAAAGATTGAGAAGTTAGTACCTTTGCTTTAATGCAGATTGAAATGATATTGAGTGGCATAATTGATGCAGGACCAAATTTCACAGATAGTCGTACTTTAAGATCTACGAAAATGTTCAAGTTTATTGCCAAGAGAAAAACTGGATGAATGACATTTTTAGCAATCACAGAAATCAATAAAGATTTGGTGACATATTCCCATTTCATAGTTCCCAACTGCTAAAGTCCAGTTGGCACAGTTTATTACAATGTCAAGTGTCAATTACAAATTGACACTGAATCAAATCAAATGTTACTGAAAATGAGCACCACTAGCCAAAGGAGGTGTTGATCAAATCTGAAACACCCAAGATTCTGGACTGATGAATGGGCATACCTCTGTCGTGCAAGGCGAGAAGAACATCCTTGCTGAGAGCCATGCGGTAGAGGTGGGCAGGGATGGGCTTCCCGATCCACTGGTCTTCCTCAAAGGCACTGCTGGGGGCGTGGGGGTCCGGCTCCGTCAGGATGTACCTGTAGCCATCCTTGTTGAATGGGTGCTCCAAGGGGTAGCCGTGTGGAGGTAACTTCTGGGACGCAGGTACTTCACTGGCCATGAGGTAAAGTTCAACAATTCACACAACATATTGAGTCATCCAATTAAGTATGATAAAAAAAGAAGATGGTTCAAAAGCTATATAAGCTTACCAGTACTTGCTACATACATGTGTATTTATGTCACAAGGATTACTATTCAACTATTTAAAAAATTCTGGTAATTACTCCAGAAACTGCCGAGTTCCCTACAAAGCAATTTCAAGACCTCTGAAGGAGACCTGCACCTTGTATATTGCCAGGTGAAATACACACAAAATCCATCTTTGCATCATTGAAGCTAAATCGATATTGTGATAAAAGACAAGAATATATAGCATCAGAGAATATTGAGTACCCGTATGATTATAATTAATGAAAGAGCATGAAATTAATTCAGATATATATTTGTATTAAATTCATTTATTTTTTTAGCATTCCATAGAGTTTATTTTCCATACATGCCCCATATCATTTCTCCTCACACTTAGCCTCCCATACATCCCAATTCCTTTCCCCTTCCTTGTGCCTATTATACACTTTCCAGTACCTTCTTTACTCCTCACTCATCTCCACACCTCATGATTCTTTTGTTATGTTCCCATTCATGTTTAAAGGTAATAAAAAGTTTTGGTACCTCAAAAGTTTCCCTGAGTTTCCTTGTCTTAGTTTGAGTTTCAGGTTAAAGTACCTTTCATATAACTAACACTGTGAGACTTACTCGCCCCAAAGTGCTCTCATGTCTTAGTAATCATGCAATAATGGTTTCGTACCAGAGCAGAGCGGCTCTGAAAAATTCGAACGAGCCGTTAGTTTGACTCGACGCGGTACCGCGATAATCAATGTACACGTATTGTACGAAACCATTATTGCATGATTACTAAGACATGAGAGCACTTTGGGGCGAGTAAGTTTCACAGTGTTAGTTATATGAAATGTACTTTAACCTGAAATACAAACTAAGACAAGGAAACTCAGGGAAACTTTTGAGGTACCAAAACTTTATATTATCTTTAAGTTCAGCTCATGATCACCTCATCTTTACTTTCCATTGGTTCTTTCTTTGACCTCGGGTTACACTCTTTTCCTTATAGCATTTTGATTGGTTTGTGTACTCAATGATTTAAATATGCAAATGGAAAGAACCCTGTGGGTTCTTAATGAAGAATCAGTCTACCACTGGAACTCACTGAGAGAGGACCTCCTTCTTCTGCCTCTCCCTTTTTGCTCTGAATATTTGTTGGAGGTTGACTAAATGCTGTTCAGCTTGTGGAGTGCCGAGTCACTAGCTGATGATGATTTTGGACACCAGAATGAGTGTAACATTAAGTTTTCTGTTCTCTGTTCAATCTGCTAATAAATCATTGGTACTTGATAGGACTTTGCTTTTACCTCCTTGTTCTTTTACTGGAAGTCAGTCCCTGGCTGCTTTCTAGACCTTTCCTCTTGGCACTACGACTGATTCGGTTGGAAGCTGACAAATTGGAATTCCCTTTGAAGAAAACATAGAAGCACGATATAAATGAACAAGGACATTAATGTTGACCATTGACCATTAAATGAACAAGAACATTAATGTTGCCCATTGACCCTTACGTCTTCATTTACCAGGAGACGGGAATAACAAGTTATATATTTCCTTTGTCATTGTAGGTATCACATGGCAAATAACTGCATAGTGACACCAAGTGCAGCTTGGCAAACTGAATGAGTGGAGTCAAATAAGAACTGACAAATGCTTTGCTATCAAATATCATTGAGTAATCATTAATTTCTATACCCTTCTTGTAACTATGGCAACCAAGGAACAAAAAAAAAAAAAAAAAAGGACAAGCCTTTGGCATGTGATAGCATCTTAAAACAGTACTCCACTTGTTTTGGAAAGGAAATAACAATTTTACAGCATCAACTTTGTGTATAAATCCAAAGTGTACAACATGTGGCATGTCTTCATATATTCTCCACACAAAATTAAGACAAATTTCTATTTTGCATAAACTTATGTACAGAGTCCATCAAGAAAATCAGGTAGTCCTACATACTTCACTACCCTCATATGATTGAGTTGACAAATGTAAGTGGTAGGCAATAAAGAACGTTTTCATTTACTTAAGACTGGACATTTTTCATTATTTGTCTGTACCATACAACTACCTGATAATCATTTCTTCAATTTCAGCATGTTTTCTGTTTGTTTGTTTTTTGGTTGTTTTTGTTTTTGTTTTTGTATGGGAATGTTTTCATTACAGAATCCTTTATTAGTGGAAAGCACATTGTGTTGGCATGGTTGGTAACTCACCATTGACAGAGCTCAGAGACGAGCTGAGTTTTTGCGAGCTGTCCAGCTTAAGGCTACTTCCTAGCTTGACCTCTGAGATTGGGCTGATTTTGGACAAGTCCTGTAAGATTCATGAGATAGATTAAAGAAAAAAAAAATGATTACAGTAAAAGGAAACACTCATGACTCACAATTCAGACAAAAAGGATGGCTCAAATTTACCTGGTTCAGATTCAATCTCTAACTCAGTACATTCTTGGTGCTTACACTAAAATGTTCGAGTCTCTAATGCAATGCAATGAGCTAACAGGGAAAACTAATTACATTGATTGAACCATCACAAGATTTTGTAAAGGGGACCTACAAAAATATCAATGTAAACTGTAAACGCACAAATTTTCACGCATTCCACATTACTTTTGGCTAGCATGATTTCTAAAACCTGCAAAAATATCTTCACTTTTTTCTCTGCACATATTAACTGGGTTGACAATCATGCAGCGCGAATTCAACAACCCGCGAATATGTTTGTGAGCCGCTCAGCACGTAAAATTAGTCACATGAAAATACGGATGCTTACAGTAAGTGAATTTTGTTGAGCTGAGAGGAAATGCATGATCTTTAGCAACATATCTACACCCTAACTGTGTAATTCATTTCTGTCAAACTCCGGTCCGAGTGAATAATGCACTTCCAATGTAGGTTTCATTATGTATGATCACATAAAGCAGATTGATATGAACAATTCGATAGGACAGTACCGTATCACTATAGCCACAGTGAAACCAACAGCGAATATTGCACTGCACTTGCAGGATATTTTCTTCAGTTGAGATACTGACCTGGTCCACCAGGCCAAAGAGGGGATACTCTGTCTCGCTTTGTGATGGGTCATCTGGCTTCTCCTTACAGATGAAAACATCATCCTCTTTCATCTGTGAGAGACACATAGAAAGAGAAACAAGAACATATTTAACATCAACTTATCTCCTTTCATTTTCTTTTACTGTTCCAATACATCATGACCAGTTGACGCCAGTATTCGCTTCTTACTTTCTTTGAATGATGAACTTTCTATGATTCATAATTATAAATTGCCATTGCTAAGACAGGAATTCCATCTCAGAGGAAATGAGTTTTCACAATCAATAATGATGCTGACTACAATAAAGTAAAAGTGGACTATTCATTGGAAAGTTTGCACATTAATTACTGGGATATAAATCGTACCACATCATTGGTACTTAACCACTGCATCAGCCTCTACAGCCTCTTTCACTGTGGCAAGTCAAACTTTAGCAACTGCATAAACCCTTGCGCTTTATCCAGAACATCAGTTCACAAAGGCAAAGTGCTATACGTTTATGGAATTCTGGTCAAAATATGAATGAAACGTCCAGTGAGGATATAAAGTGCAAAACAATGCTGCTTGACCACTATCTCACCATGGCCTTGACGATGGTCCCGTGCCAAGTGACCGTGGTGCGACGGGGCATAGGAGTCAGCTGCTCCCAGTGGGTGTCGATAAAGGGGATCAGGTCGGCTTCCTTGGAGAAGAGCACCTTTGGGGGATCATCGTTTTTGTGCTTGGCCAGAAGGTTAGCTAGGGCACAGTGGCACAGCTCTCGGAAATCTGACAGAGAAGACAAGGACAGGTTGCACAATGTAGAGAGGAACAATGTCAATCTCAACATATAACAATGAATCAGACACTAGCAAAAAGAAAAAAAAAGAGGAATCAAGGCTAGATGGGCTATTGAGATCTATCCCTATCGAGTACAAAAATGGCAAAATGATGAAAATTCATGTATCAAATTGCACTATGAAATGTGTGCTGTGCTGCTAAAGTATTTTCTCAGGAAGGAAAGACTAAGCAGAGCTGCACATTGCAAAAGATAAAGCCCTCTTATGACAGATCACAGAGGCACTACTAAAAAGTCCAATATGGGAATTTTAACAGAAAGAGCAATTTGGGCAGTGTGGTACGATGAAACTATGCTTTGTAGAAAATGTTCTCAATTCTTCTTGATGGTGAAGTCAGGTCCAGAGAAAGGGGCAATGAAACCAGATTGTGGGGTGTGAGAAAATCACATTTGGTGTGCAATATGGGCCTCACAATGAGATAACTACAAACTGTAGACTTTTACAAACTGACAGCTGATGTTCACCTCAGGCATACATGGGAGATCACTGAAATCCTGCAGCCGTGATATTGAAAACATCGGTCATTATATTTTTGCTTAATAAATCGAGGATGATTCAGCAAGTGTGCCATGCTAGAGCTTCAAGTCAGCAAACTTACTTGCAACTTTTCTGCTGAATGTTTCAATTTTGTTGGCAGTACAGTTTTTGCAGGTGAAAGTGTAGGTTGTCATATATGGCAAGGAATTTCTGTTGGGTTCAAGAACAAAACAAAATGAGAGAGAGAAAAAAGGTTATACATGAATGTAGTTGGTTTTATCTTATCATCAAATCTAACTTGAAGTATATATTGAAATGCTTCCTTGATTTCACAGTATATGATCTACAATACAGCATGACATGTCATTCAGCCCAAGACCCTTGTTAAACATTTAAGTCAAAGTTTAACATACAAACACGAAGCGAATAGCAGCAAAATCTTATCTTATGCAAATCTGTGATTAATTTTGCCTGTAACTTCTAAGGCCCTGCATGGCTCTCCAGAATGAAAATTGATTGAATTCTAAAGGACTCCAGTTGACATAAAATTTATCCACACTTGAGAGTGCGTACTTGTCATACTGT
This sequence comes from Diadema setosum, assembly GCF_964275005.1. NCBI lineage: Eukaryota > Metazoa > Echinodermata > Echinoidea > Diadematoida > Diadematidae > Diadema > Diadema setosum. The sequence goes on from NC_092689.1 coordinate 38,730,898, forward strand.
GGAATACTGACACAATGTAGACGAAACATGAGGATTATACTTACACTACACTGACAGTTGTGATGCAAGCTTTGTGGAACCACTTAGCACACTGTGTACACTGAAGTTCAACGTCCTCAAAAGCCCTGCCCTTTCCGCTGAAATATTACAGAAACAAGTGACATGTTCATTCTCTGAATCTCTTCATTATTGTCATCTCAAATTCAGTTATACCAACAGGTCACATGGATTCCTATCAAATGACAAACTGATAGACAACATAAGACCCAACAACAGTTCAAACGAAAAATAATTACTTTCAAACAACTAGTTATTTCTATCACCAACAACTTGAGATAGATTCATATATATTTTTCTTGACAGTTGGATATTAGACAATTTTAGATTCATTATTCATTCAATCATACTACTCAGGACAAAGTTCCTAAGCAGTGATTTTTCTAAGAACTTGACTGATTCATTGCCTTTGAACCATGGGTTAAAGCCAAAACATAGTTCTGCGAAGGGCTCAAAATCCATCCTCCACCATTTGGCATTTTCTTGAATACATCAAAAAGGTCTATCATGAAACATGTAGGGCTGACATGATTTGCCAGGGTATTGAGTTATTTGGAGTAATTTTAGATCAAAGGCATGATGTAATTTTGATCATTGTACACAACTTTCATTCTTAAAGTGCCCTCCTAATTCAGTAGTAGGTAGATAGAATTTTGCATGATGATGGGTCATGCCCTAACAATTGTATTTCGAAATAGGCTGCATGTGATTCATATTCACACTGAAGATAGGTGGATACTGCTGTGGCCCAATTTGTTGATTCTACAAAAATATGATTGGGTACGCTCTGATATCAGAGAGTAAATTTAATCAGTTGTTACACAATGTATGAAACAAAGAGTGTTGCAACATTTTGGCTGCAACTGCTGGCCTTCATCAAGTAAACACTGTAGAGAGAGTGCTGTGCAGGCAGCTTTATAGTGCACACAAGAATTAGCAGCACACAGGAGAGGCTTGTGACTGGTTAGCAACGCGCTATCGTTCAGAGTGCTAGCTGTGCCGCTAATGGCTGATATGGAGGCCAACCATAACTGGGAGAGCCTAGTGATTAGATGAGACCAAGACTATAAAATCTTACCAGTAGCAATGATCTCCCCCTGTCATTTCTATACTCTCTTCCCCCTGACTAGTGTCACCACTCTCCATGGCCATCACAGCTTCAGAGATGTTTTCCTTGTTCTCCACCTCCATCAGGACTTCCTCCTCCACCGCTGGCTCTGCCGGTTTCTCTTCCTCCTCCACCACCTCCTCCTCCCTTACCTCCTCCTCTCGCTCTTTCTCCTCCTCCTCCTCCCCCTTACCGGTGGCTTGCTCCATGACACTCATCTCAACCGACTCCTGAACCTGTGCCATGTCAATGTACATACATGAATAGCTCTACAGTGACTTGCTATCTTTCTATTTATGTTATACAAATATAACTTGATGTGTGTATACATACAGTGCACTCCCGTTATAACAAACAGGGTTATAAAGAAATTCCGGTTACAACGAAATAAAAAACAAGGTTGCAAAATTATTGGCTCTATGTTTCTTTCAAATTCATGAAATTCCTATGTTTCCTATTGTTTATTTGTTTGGTTACAACGAAATTTCGATATAATGGAAGAAAAAAGCCGGTCTCAAGGACTTCATTTTAACAGGAGTCCACTCTACATGGAAATACAGTATACATGGATTTTTATAATCACAAACAAACCATGAATCAATCTCATTACACAGGACATCAATTGTCCAAGAGTCTTTGTGAATATTATTGTTAAAACTACACTTTTCAAATAGGGTTACAAAATTTGCTTAATTACATAGTAATTACACAGGAATAGTTGCAAGAACTTATCGTACACTGAAAGGTTTATTTACTGAAAGTCTACATTATCTGGGCCACTGAGCATTTGCTTTTCTTGCATGTCAAAGAACCAGACTTCACAGAGGATTCTGACCTGAATTTCCTCTGTTAGATTTTCTGTCACCTCCATTGGCTCTGGATCGTCAGATGGCTGTGAGGATAGAGTGGTTTCCACTCTGGCTTTGTTCTGCTGATCAGTGTCAACTTCATCTGTCTTCTCTGCTGCCTTCTCCACCTCCTTCTCCTCTTTCTGCTCTACCTGTGACTCTTCTTTCCTTTCCTCCGCTTTCTCACCATCAGATGAGGCTTTGGCACCTTCTGGCCGATCATCCTTCAAGCTGCCTGATTCACTGAAACAAATCACACAACCTAACAATTATGATTTGATTCAAGGAGGGGCATTTTATACCCATTATTGCAACCTTGAAAGCTCAATTCATTTTCCACATCAAACACAAATACATGAAATCTCAAATTCTGAAAATATTTGCCAAGAGCAGTTAAAACTAAATACCACCATGTTCAAGCATGACTGAAAGTTGAAATACAGTACTTATATCAGATTATATAAAAACTGGTATATCTGCAAAATCTGTATTGTGGGTTGACTAGTAGAATGGATCTTCAAATTTACAATTACACACTATATTATAGCCTCATTCATGATTCACATTGGTAATGGTAGTCTTATGTGACCTCAAAACTGTGTGACAGTGCAGTGGCATGCACGTTTGAATCAACTTATTTTACATATCCATCAAAACATCATGATTGATGATATAAATTACTATGTTATTTTATTATATTCATTATGCGCCCGCACCAGCACTGGGGCCACTGCAGCAGAATGCAACATCTAACATGTGAAATTGCCAAAGCTCAGTGAGTTTCTTATCCCATCACTTGCCTAAAGTTTAGTAGCTATTAGACAGAAAGATCCGTCTGTCTGGAGGAGTCTTTTATTTTTATTGACGTTATCACTCTCCTCCATAGACAGACGGAAGCTTTTAGTGTACCTCGCTGTAGGGGTGCTCTAAACCACTGTCTCTATGGAGAATTGGGTGAGGTACCTCACTCTTCTTGGTTGCATCTAATTCACAGCCCTAGATCAGTAAATTTAAACTTGTATAGCAAACTCAACATTTCAAGAATGCATTGCACTCACTAGATTAATGATATATCCAACATTTTGGTAGAATTTTGAAGAAAAAAGATGCAACTACCAGCCCCTATCAGTACGGTCCTAACAACTCTTCAACAAGGGAATCCGTTAGCCAATCACATGTGAGGTAGATTTCTATGTGTTTTTTTATCAAAACAAGTACCTCGCGTGTGATTGGCTAACAGATTCAATATGGTGACTTACAGCTAGCAAACGGTGATGTTGTGATATGGATACAAATTTCTGTGATCTAACCTAGTTACAGTGAGTATTTCGATTGCACAATGTGAGAAAGTTACCCCAAATATTGCTGCATAATGTGTCATGTCATGTCACAAACTTATTTAAGTGTAAAAAAGCTGCATGAAATTGGGTTTTATTGTAACGTTTGGTCTGTGCGCAACCACTGGTTGAGCACCCCTACAGGATCAGGAGCCAGCATCATAGCCTTCGGTCTGTATAGGAGGGGATCCGTGAAGCCAGGCGCAGTCTCTGCGGAACATATCCCCAACGACCAGATGAGATACAGACAGACCGATCTTTCGGTCAAAGTAGCTATCCACTATATAGGGCCTTGCAGCCTTGCTGCGATCGCCTTGCCCAGCTCCCATGCCTTTCCACCCCCTGGTCCTCGATCCCGTGTATACCAATCCCGGTGCCCACCACGCCTCCCTCCCTCAGCTCAACTGCCCTCTTCTATTAGTATTAAACTCGCAGTCATGAATGGTTTATTACTATAGCACTGAGAAAAGGCCGGGCTCGGCTGCGGCCAAGCCGCAGCCGAGACCACCTCCAGATAGAGCGTGGCCAAATGCGCGGCCAATTTTGGCCTCGCATTTGGCCTTTTGCGCGTTCACACTGAAATGAAGGGGGTCTTATATTAGGTCCATTGAGCCTTTCAAGATGGCGGATACGATAATTGGAAGCTTGCTGGTGTACGTGTATAGCAGCCCTAGCCCTCTGGCTCTAATCCTGCAGCCCATCCTCTGAGTCTTATCTTACATTAGCCTGACCAGACCCCGTGCGCTAAGCTAGCACGGGGTCTGACGGTGTGTGATACACATATCTACTAAACCCCTCGAACACGGCCACACAACAACAAAACTATTGAAAATTTCTACATTCTTCTCACAAATTTTACGAATCACTCACGTGAATTGAGATACTTGGACTATGAGCATGGTATTTCAGTCCATAGTGAGCCCTCACGCAACATACACTGAGCAAAAAGTCCAATCTTAACCCGGAATGCCGTGATTATCGCGGGGCCATTCAAAATAAACCTTTCCCAGCTTTGAACGATGCAAATTGTGCTGCTAGAGTTTGTACGCCCGCGAAGTCGACAGCGCCCTCTTTGCCTAGTGCTGCGCCGACATTTCGAAATCATTTCTGCAATTTCTACGATTTCTGCGGCGTACAGGATTAAAAAAGGTGCGATTTTTGGTAAGTTATAAAATGAGTATATCAATATCTAATAGCTGAAAACGGTAGCTAAATAGATAAAGTTTTCACCTTATGTAGTCTTAGTAACAAATATAGTGCAGTAAATTCAAAATCGCGTCGGCGCCCCGGAATACAGAGATTACGGAGTGTCCACACCGTACAGCCCTGTCGCGACTTACACTTGTGTACAGCGACGGGGCTGTGTATAGTTAATCTTAATTCTTACATGGAAATGCTTTACATGGCAAATGCAGTGCAAGTCCCTCTGTCGAGATATAAATAACTAGAATTTTTAGTCTAAATAAAATAGATCTGTACACACTGCGTGATTGATGATCATACAGATACATACACCAGGGAGGTGTGAGAGAGTCTCTCTCACACCTCCCTGCATACACACACACACACACACACGTCTACGTCCGGCGTCCACACACACACGGCACACACACATGGCCATGTTGTTGTACTAACGCAAGTTTCAAGGCGTCGGACCACAGTTTTAATCACCGTAGCTCAAGCATTTGACGCGAGTGACTATTATTGCATTATGAATACCTCCCAGTTCAACCATGTGAAATACAAACTTAACTAACTGTCAGTGAAACTAATATTAAGTTAGTAAGAAGCACGTAACAGTAATATTTCAATCCATATACTCATGAGAACGACAAATAACATAATGGTAGTTTCAAACCTGTCTTTGTTTTCCGCCATGGTGGCTTCCCCTCTGTGTGGCCGATTTTGTGGCTGTCCGTAGAGATTGTGGGTCGTAAATCAAACTAAAATTATTTTGTACTAATAGGAATGTATTTTGCCGGTGGAATTAATAATTTCACCAAAATCATATTATTTATATTCTAAGATTTGTTTAAAATTTTGATCGAATGATATTTATGATTCGTTTCCTTGACATGTTGTCTCTGTATTTACATCAGAAATTTCAGCAGGGCACAATCATTTATGAAATGCTATGGATATGGATCTGATGATGATGAAAGCGTGCACGCTGCTGTAAACTCTCTCGAGATCAAGGAGGTCAGACGAAACCCCCCGATGAATGATGCGACAATCAACACCTGCTGTTCGCGCACCATACACGAAGGAGTATACGAGAATCTGTAAAGCAAAAATGAAGGCAAGCGCATGATAGAAAATAAATAAATAACTCAACCAACACAACATTTGTGATTGAGTAGAAAAATATATTGAATATGAAACCTTCAAAGTAAGAGGACATGAAATGAAATCAAGTAAAATGAAATGGAATAGGTCTAAGAATAAGATCAAGTGAAAAAAAAAAGATAATAAAAGAACAATTCAACGATCGAATATATATGATACATAGGTAATTGCGGGGCCTATCATAATCTCCTCGGTTGGTCGAGAAGAGTTATCTTTGTGACTGACTAAGAAAAAAACAACAACAATCCAGGGGTGCTGAATAATTGAAGTTTAGATGTCATCAATTCAGCAGGTAAATCAAAGAGAAAAAGGTGATTAAAGATATCGTGAAGAAAATGAAATATTTTCATATTTACTTTTTCAATACAGGTATGGTATTGGAAGTGAAGATGTCGCTCCACATGTCTGACAGTAGAGGCCAGAGTATAGCTTATATAGATGGGCAGTTATAAAAATTAGATGCATTTAACTCAAGAAATGGAATGCCTCTACTGGGAGCAGTACTATAATGAATAATGGTAATGAATAACACTTATATAGCGCCTAATACTGATATTTCTAAGCGCATCAATCCAGAAAAACAAATATTGAGGTAAGATAAAGCATTATGTACTATGATATAACAGCAGCAACAACAACAACAAAAGTTAAAAAAAATTAGGATTGAGTAAACAAATAAGTTTTCAACAATGATTTGAACTTATCAACACTTTAATTATTACATATCTAGTAAACAATATAAGGAGGATACGTTGATGCAAGGAGGTGGTCTTCCGCCACCTCCCTGGTTGTGTATGGGGAGCCAGTGGAGGAATTAGAACACTAAGAATAGTGAAGGTCGGAGCTAAGGCCTAGCGGCGACAATGCAGACATGGCCAAGTCATAAATGTGAATGACTGATAATCATAATGATTGAGAGATAGGGTCCTAACTGTTATTCAATAATGCAATGTGTGTACTCTGCTTACAAGTTACCTGATTTCTTTCAGATTTTTTTTCCCTGAAAAGTAGTGGGGGCCCACACTCTACAAGCTTTGTCTTTTTAGTGGGTCCCTCCGTTTTTTTCACACAATGCATATATTGAAAACCATTTCACTTTCGTTATCTTAGCACCTATTGCAATGTATCGCTACTGTTAGTTTTGTTTTTCCTATTATTGTTGCCTTCTCTGTACAATTGTATGCATTGTTTTTGTCACTTAAGAAAGTGAGATTTATGTTTGTATATTGTGGAAAAAACGAATAAATATGAACTTGAACTTGAACTAGTGGAAAGAGTAGGAATATTTTCTTGTATACTCCAGTAATTGCTAAAAGGAGTAGGGGTCTACAATTCTTCTGAGGTTCATAATCGTTTATTGTTATTTTTTTCTATTATTACAATTATTTACTATTCTTATCATTATCATTCTTTAATGATACTAAAAAGATGCTGATGTACGTTGTCATGAAGTTTGCCTCATCCCGATGTAAGAGGATAGGCCTATACTTGATGTAGGCTTTCTTTTATTCATGGCAACAAAAAAAAAGAAATAAAAAAGAATATTCTCTTTTCAGATATGGAGACTATGCAGCTTCAAGATTACTTCTCTTTTCAGATATGGAGACTATGCAGCTTCAAGATTAGACTCATTTTACCCTGTCGGCTACATCAAAGAGCTAGTAGTTCTTTTGCTATGTTAAGAGTGTCTAAAACAGAAAAACAAAACAAAACTGCGCAATATCGATTTGTTGTTGTTGTTTTTTTTTATTTCAACCCCTGCATACGTCTTCATTTTGACATTTATCATGACGTGCAGCCATAGGCCTAAATAAACTGGATCGTGTTTGTCACTGGTAGCAACGGAAAAGCGCACTATAAATAATAGTAATAATAATAATAGCAACCGTGACAGAAAGTACGGTTAATTTCACTGATTTGGAAAATATATAAAATTTAGATACAACTGACTTCTCTTTGGGCTATGGGTTGCCTAACATTACAATTTATTACACATACTGAAAGATGATAATCGTGTCTAAAACATGGGCGGGTGCTCCATAAAGGTCCAATGATCCTAAAGATCTTACACGTCACACCTCCTGTCAGCCTCGTGTGTCAGGGTGAGTGTGTGTGGCTTTACCAAAGATGATAGAGCGCGGCGCTCTATCATCTTTGGCCTTTTACCCCTATGGTGGTACTATGTACCGAATTGCGCGCAAGGGCCATCGCGCTCTTCATCCCGGCCATGCTATCACAGTACACGCCTCGCCAACCCGTTTTTGGCTGGCTCTATTCTCGATCTCGCAAGTCTCATACAACCGTGGTATGCGTGCGATGAGCGCTGGAGATCGTGATCGCGTGCGTGGACCTTGATGATAGATGAGTGTACTTTACCATTTGCCTTGCACAGTGTTGTTTTGTGTGGCTTTGGCTGGCTAGCACACCATCTACTACTACGATACGGCGGCGCGGCACACACAAGCCTGCATTGCCATTGGGATATCTGCGTGCATGCACCATTGTGAACTCAGAAAAGGCCTCGAAGAGAAAGGACGTTCGACAATGAAATTAATTAATTACGTCACCTGCACAAACCAGAAATGCTCTTGAAGTGAAAATTGATTTCTTGCGTATTACATGGACTTATCAATGAGTGACAGAGGTATTAGAGATCAGGATTAGCCATGAAGAAACAGAAGAAGTTTTCGTCCTTAGTCGGACGATCGTACACTGTTGGGCGACTCCAAGTGACCGTCGATGAAGTTATTGCAGAAGGTAATGATCGAGAGTAAACGTCGTTCGTTCTTGCCCTCTCGCATGTCTAGGTCATTGTTTCATGTATTTTTCCCCCGCAATTTGTACTGTCCTTATTCACTGTTTATGCAGAGAAGCCGAGAATCCTTTGTTACTTCTGATTTTGCAATAGATGGTTTCTAATTTAGAATCTCTACAAGGTCCAACTTCAGTCTATGAATATGATAAATAGACAATAGCCTATGTATTAAATTCAATTGTAAATTTAATTGTCTCTAACAGTTATGAGTTTAGATGTCAGTAGTCTAACGTTAAGTTAGACCTGAACTTGGTAAGTGTAACATTGTTACTAATGTTAGATAGACGACGTGTTCTAAACATATACACGTAGGTCCTAACTCTGTATCTATAGACCTTATGCATTGACGTCATCACTCGCTTGACAACCTCTCGCGACGCCATCTTAGAGGGCAAGCGAAGTCCTTGACATCGCAGAGGCGTGCAGCTAGTTATGTGCTTTTCCTATGCGCGCTAGCGGCGATCGCCTCACTCGCCGCCAGTCCCCAGGCTAGTGGCAGGTTTTTTTTACCATCAAACAAGTTTGACATGACATGACACATTATGCAGCAATATTTGGGTAATTTTCTCACATTGTGCAATCGAAATACTCACAGTAACTACAGAATTCATAGGTTATATCGCAGAAATTTGTATCCATAGCGCAACATCGCCGTTCGCTGAATGTGTGTCGCCATTTTGAATTTCATTAGCCAATCACATGCGAGGTACGTGTTTTAGTAAAAAACACGTAGAAATCTACCTCGCATGTGATTGGCTAACGGATTCGTAGGTTGATGAGCTGTTACGACCGCTGGTAGTTGCATCTTTTTTCATGAAAATTGTGCCAAAATGTTGGATATATCATTAACCTGGTGAGTGCAATGCATACATCAAATGTCGATTTTGCTATACAAGCTTGAATTTCCCGATCTAGGGCTGTAGATTACATGCAATAGAAAAGACAGTAAAAGAAACACCGATGTTGTGTGTAAATGCCCATTGCCTCGCGTGTAAAAGCACGCTCTAGCAACGCATCGCTTGCCCTCTGAGGGAGGGCGCCCTTCAGTTAGTAAGACCGTGTGACGTCATATGCATAAGGTCTATTGCAGTCTAGGATCTATCAGAAATGTATTGCACAATGTTGCATAGAGACTATGCTGTGTTAAGTACGGCACTCGCACTCCCGGTTGCCCGGCTCTGTCCAACAACATGGAGTGTCGGTTGGTAGACTCTAACACTGTAATAGCTCTACTATCAGTTAATAACACGTTACTAGAAACTCTTAATTTACTCTGTCTGAATGGGTGCTACCCCATACAGCGACAGGGCTGTGTATCTATTCTAATAGTTATCTGACTCTGAGTGCAAGAAATGATGCAGCGGCGCCAAGTGTGGCAGTGCAGTGTATGCATTTTCACACTTCAGTCCACACTGAATCAAAGAAAAGAATAAACTGATATATCTGCCTCTTGTTCGGTTGCCTGGTGAAGGGTCTAGATCTAGGGGCAGGGCTGTTCATGCCAAGTTTACCCCATGCTGTTTGGTGTAAAGTAGGCCGAGTTTGGGCTCTACATGTAATTTATATGATCCCTAAAATCTTCTGACTTTAGCACTAATGACATGTATGATGACATGTATGATGACACTCAACCCGAGAGCTAAAAATCAATGTGCAATGATTGTCGTAGCCAGTTGAAAGAAGTTGGTTGAGAAATGCATTTGTGTGTGTGTGTTTGTGTTCTTGTGCAGTCTGTGAACTGCATCTCTTGTCAACGCTTCCCAATACCCGATTCGGTTCAAACTTATACAAGTGATTGAGACTAAAGCTATATACATTGTATTAAGGATATCCTGTAATTTTGGTGCAATTTTTGTTTCCGGAATTTTATTTGAGATACAATGTATCTTCATGGACACAAAAGTCAACAAAAGTACATCAATATATTATATTGTTGCCATGAAAATCCCACCCAAATCTTAGATATTTAAAACAGCTGGTGAGCGCACAGTATTTATCGGATGTTGATTTTATGATGATGTTGAGTTTAAATTTGCCTATCTATGACTGAATTAGACACAATTGAGGAGGGTGAGTATCTCACCCAGCATGTCCATAGGGACAGTGGTTAAAGAGGAAATTCACCCTATGCTTCAAAAGAAAGAGAAATGTTCTGTACAGAACGATACAAATATGACTAAATCGAATAAGAAATAGGAAAATATGACATTTTGAAATTTCAAATTTTTTCAGAAAACATTTCTTGACCAGTCCTTACGAATATTCATATGAGCACTTGTTGATGATGTCATGCTCTCACAATTTCTTCATTTCCATGTACAGAAATGACAAAATAACACATTTCAGCTGTATGAATACAAAACTTGCCTTAAAACTACCCAAAATAAGAAGAACAAATGTTAGCTCTGATATACAACGTACATTTGTATGTATGAGGACATGCTTTTACTTGTACACTAGCTACTGTACATACAGCTGTATAACAATTTTTCCGAACTTCATATAACATACATGAAAAATTGTAAGGGTATGACATCAACCCGCTCATTTGAATATTCATCAGGACTGGTCAAAAACTGATTTCTGAAAATATGCGAAATTTCACATTTTGTATAACTCCATGCATGGAAAGAGAATCTAATGTACGTGAGTTAAAGGTCCAGTTTACCTTTGGGAGCAGTGATTTCAAAAATGTTCAAGATATCACATTTGATGCATATGTGTAGGTCTGTTGTATCATAAAACATCCTACCATATGAAATATTTGCAATAAAACCTAAAATATAAGGAGATATCAGGGTTTTTCTCAGTAAACCGTAACTGTATACGGTTTAGTCTGGAAACATTTTTATTATAACTATTGTTAACATTTTGTGTATTTAACAACACTTAACATCGATTATACGGATTCAAATTTTGACAGTGGTTGTTTCTATCCCTAACTCACATTTTAAAACTATTTTAAAGCACTAATGCTTTCATCTGCAAATGGTAAATTATGCCTTTAATCTTTACATGTACATGTACTCTTGTACATGTACATGTACAACAATGGTTGTACAAGTTGTATGCGTTGTATGCATATGAGTTGGTTTGTTTTATACTAGTGGTGTAGCCAAAACATTGAGTGTTGCATATCCCTGGAAATATTTAGCACTTTTACGTCTTACAGGATTTTTTGATAAGAGTAAAATTAGCTGCAAAATGTGATAAGGAATACTCTGTTAATATGTTGATTAAAATCAAGAATGAATATTTGCATTTATGGCTTGATTGCATTTGCATATAATCCTCCGGCTTCGCCTGTGGCACACACTGTATACTGTACATGATACTCATAGAGAGATGGAAAGAGATTTTTCCACCTCCCTAGGGTACCTTGTACATGTACATTGTATTGCACTCCCCCATAAAATTGTCGTCACTCACGCTGACTTGTTCCATTTTTTTTTCTCCAGGATGAGGTTGTCGGGAACACTGCAATAATTACAGTGTATTAGTCAACACAGCAAGCATGTTCAATATCATGATGCTTGTCATGCATTTCACTGACTGCCCTTGCCTCATTCAATGAACTTTTTGTCATAACAACTGCAGATATTTAGTGATGATGGGATCACGAGATCTCACCAGCCTGACACTCACTGTCCCCTCCCTAACCCAATTCTTCTGATCAACAAAGCACAAAGTAATGCATGATCACCTTTCCTTGGCCAGCCTGCTCTTTAAGAACAATGCAGCAATATTTTGAGTGTGAATTGTTTGTTACTGGAATTTCAGGCATTGTTGTAATATCCTCACTCAGATAAGCACAGTATTACGCTGTAACGGGTCAAGGGACTTCTTAGGATAAACTTCTATGAACGTACGTGTAGGCCACCAAAGAGTTAAAACAGAGGGTATTGCTCCTTGACAGAGTACTGTATACGCCTAATATTTCGCGACGTTTTCATTTTCATGAGTTTTGCGAAATTAGAGACACATGAAAATATTGACTCTGATCCCAATGTGGATGTGACGCACACGTGTGGGTGTACATTTCTCCATTCAGTACAATTAGACTCCACGATTGCGAATTTAACCACTCGCGAAATCATTGGGAATTCCTGATTCGCAAAAATCTAGACTTTCGAAATATATGGCGCATACGGAATATTTCTTCATTCTCAACTGTTTACCGACTTCATTTTCTCTCCCTTCATTTTGTGATACATCATTTGAAATAGTATCACATGTCTTTGTCACTTCTTTCTCTTATTTCCTCGATTTTCCAAACTTCTTCTTCCTTTCTGGTTCACCTTTCTCCTCCATCAGTGATCAGGATGAGTGCTCTTGTAGCAGAAAAGACCCCTCTTTGCTAAAGTTTGCTCTCTCTTTCAAGGGTTTTGGCAACAATGAATGTATACCACTGGTAATAAAGGCAGTAGTACAAACTAAATCAAAATGCAGTGTAAAAATTTATACTTTAAACATAAAAACGTAGAAAACATGCTGGAACACGCTTTAGCGGAGTTATGTATTTGAAGTGTTTGATCAAATATGCCAGATTAAAACAATGGAAGGTTACAGTACATGTGCAAATGTCGGCATCATGGAAAAATTAAGTCTTTAATTTTCATTTCATTTCAATTTGAACATGTCTAGGAAAACAGAAATGGTGTGTAACTTTCAATTCTTTTCTTAACTGTTCTGAACAAATCCTTGTATTTCAGTTAAAATTCCATGTTGAAGTATGTATACATCGATGTACAGCTTCAATGAAATGGGAAACTTTTTTTCTTCGTCTCCAAATTTCCTCTTGGAGCTAGAGCACACTGAGCATGACGTCAGAGTATTGAGAGATGTTACACTGTACATTTCAACGCTTCAGAACCCCAGCAAACATTTGCATGGACTATAAAAAGTTGTATGAAAAGTTGTCACTCCATCTACATGTACCTGTGTAACACCTTCCTGCCATAATAAAGCTTTCATAATTAAGCTGTCATGCATCTGTATGTAACTAAACCATTTTGTCATTTCCAAGAAGGGAGGAGGGGCATTATTAATGGAAATGTAACTTGAACCAATTTTTGTGGTACAGATGACAGATACAGTCTGGAAGTCCAGAAAAGAAAGAAATGTCAAAGTTAAGGCAGGGCAACACACTAACCCATTTTTATGCCTCCGCCACGAAGTGGTGCCGGAGGCATTATGTTTTCGGGTTGTCCGTCCGCCCGTCCTTCCGTCCGTAATGAATTTTGTGGACAGCGTAACTAAAAAACCTTTTGAGGTATCCTAATGAAACTTGGCATGTATGTGTATTAGGGGGTGAAGTTGTGCCTATCAACTTTTGGGTGCACATGCTCAAGGTCAAAGGTCAAGGTCAAAAACGTAAAATTTTACTATTTCCACCATATCTATGCAATGCCTGAAGATATTTTCTTGAAACTTGGTGTATACATGTATTACCCAATTAAGATTCTTTGGTAAAAGTTTGGGGTCATGAGGTCGAAGGTCAAAGGTCAAAGGTCAAAAGGTCAAGTAAAAATATTAAAACTTAACTTTTTTTCTCTGTATCTTGGAAATTGTTCAAGGTATCTTCATGGAACATAGTATATATACATGTACTGACTGGCAGTGAATATCTAATGAATTTAGAGTTCATGGGTCAAAGGTCAGGGGTCAAAGGTCAAGGGTAACACTTCAAAATTTTACTATTTCCCTCATATTTATGCAATGCCAGCAGGATTATCTTCTTTCTTTTTTTACACTTGGTGTATGCATGTATAACCTAATAGAGATTTTCTGGAAGCTTTCATTTTTCTTCTTTTTTTTTGTTTGCCTCAAAGGTCAAAAGGTCAAAGATCAAGGGAAAGTGCTGAACTAACTTTTTCCTCCGTATCTCAGAAGTGGCTCAAGTTATCTTGAAACTTACTAGTATTTATGCATGTTCTGCCTGACAGTGATTATCCTATGAATTTTAGGGTCAAAGGCCAGATGAAAATGGTAACAATGAACTTTTCATTATAGAAATTGCACTTTTTCTCCATACAGTTGAACCTCTCTTATCCGGCCTCCCTTTATCCGGATCTCTCTATTATACGGACGCAATCTCGCCGTGATTTTTTTTTTAAATAATTACGGGAGGAAAGGGGGATTCCCAACTCCTTGACAACTCCTCCCCAAACACACATGAATTACATATTACTTCCAACATGATTAACATACATTACATCAAATTTCCTTCCAAATTCCGTACCTCCAGACATTTCAACATCCCCAAACATCCCCAAATGTAACAATGAAAAGGTTGCAGTATACACATTACTACATGTGGTACTACAATGGGCTACATCAGTACATGTGTATGTATAATTATGTACATGTATAAAGCATTGAGTCTCCCGTATCCGGCCAAATCCCTTATCCGGATGAGCCCCGGTCCCGACTTGTCCGGATACGAGAGGTTCAACTGTACCTTGAAAATTACTCAATGCATAAACTATGAATGGGTCAAAGTCAAGTTAAAGTCCTTAAGTCCCCAAGTACTTGCTCTCCTATTCATCCAATTAAACCTAGGTCAAGGAAGATGAACATTCAACACATTTGTGACAAACTTGTCATTTTAATATTTTGCCAATTTTGTGAAAATGTAATCACACATTGTCTACATCTACTATAGACCTACATGTATTAGGAGAATCGTGCATTATGGCGGAGGCATACCAGTCGCCTTAGCGACATTTCTAGTTTTATTTTATTATTATCATTTTTTTTTTACTGGTCCATTACTCCAACCTGTCTGTCGGACCAGTAGGTAACCAGTTTGTCCATTTTTTATGATGAGAAAAACACTTCTTAGTCTTCACAATACAGTGGTAGACTCTCTTGGGATGCAATACACATCATGGTATCAATTGTCAAGCCCCCCCCCCCCCATCCCTTTTCCATTAGACACATACTGTATATAGGAGAAGGAGAAATTGTCGATGGTCGTGCCAGAGGCATGAACTTCATAATTTATCTGCTGTAAGGGTACGATACAGAGAATCCTGGAATGGGTAGACAGTACCCATGATGTCTGCAAGGCTGTGTGCGTCTTCATCAATTCATCAGGTCTGCTGTATTTCTTAATCAAATAAAAGCTCTTCCCTGCAAGTTCCCTCTTTGCCCTCTGCAGGCTCCAAGATAGGAAAACAAAAAAATCAATCTCACTTGCAAAATGGCCTTGATGCCCTTCGCCTCACCACTGGGGAATAACTAGAACATGGGACAAGTCAGGCAGCGCCAATAAAATGAGAGTGATAACCAGAACAACTACTTGAAAGTTGATAAATTCTTGGAAAATAGGTAGGAGCTAGAGTGGTGTTTGATTTTTGTACTACGAAACCATCCCCCAAAGGATATATGCCATTTTATATATATAGTTTTATTTTGTTTGTAGGATTTGTTTGTTTCGTTTCTTCGGAGCAGACAGAGTTATGATTTACTGCTTGGTACTGTAGGCGTACATTGTACAATGTCTTGCTCCTTTGGCGATCACATTCTCTCTTTAGCCCTTTTTACACTTGTGTTTCGTAACCCCGTAATTTCTCTGACCCAGGACTATCGTTAGTCCCGTACTAATTTTTTCAGCTTTTTACACTCGCCAATAAATCCCGTACTAAGCTCTTGTCCTGGGCTAAGGAGAAAACTGACCTTTTTACACTTATATTTCTTAGCCCGGTACTTTCCAAACCACATGAATATTCATGATTACACTGTGCACTGTACAAGTACACGCACGCACCGGCAGCACTTGATTACCTCGTTTCTGATTGGTCAATGGGGGGTCAGACTTCGTCTCCGTCGCTTAGCCCCGGATTACTTTTTTGTTCAGTTTACACTCGCTTGCTTGGCACCGCAAATTGCGGGGTTAGCACCGCAATTGTGGTGCTAACCCTGCTATTTTGCAGGGCCAGATAGTACGGGATTATCGGTGGGGCTAGCCCACTTTCGCAAAAACAAGTGTAAACAGAAAGTGGGCTAAGGAAAGTCCGGTACCAACGGTGGGGCTGAGGCCCCCCTTAGCCCCACTGTTGGTACGGGACTAAGCAAAAATTTGCAAGTGTAAAAAGCCCTATACTAGGCCCGTTCACAAACAACGAAAATCGAAATTTCAATCGCGATCCAAATTTCGATTTTTTTTTTTTGACCGTTCATACACAGGGAAAAATCGCACTTCGCAGCAAGGAAAGAACGATCAGTGGCCAAATTGCGCATGCGCGAAACTTGCATGACCGAAGACTGACCCCGCAGTCCCAATAGAGTTTCGCACACGCTATGAAAAATACCGATTTCCGAATCTCGATCGCGCTCACACACACAACGCTTGGCAAAATAATCGTGATTATTCTGAAAAATTGCACTAATAGTGGGAGTTGGATCGCGATAAGGATCTCGGTAATTAGTGAGATTTTTCTGTCCACACTGGAAAAAATTTCGAAATTTTGATCGCGATAAGAAAATCAATTTTTAAATCGCACTTTTTCCCTTGTGTGTGAACGGGCCTATCGTGTACTCTAAACAAGTCTCCCCCACCCCATGTATGCAATTTCAATTTAGATGCATGTGTGCTTGTCTGTGTTCACCTGTACGTGTAGGATTTTCTCCAGAGCTGTATAAAATGTGGCTATTACATATAACACAACTTGTGAATGTGAAAAGATGATGTGCTTATTACAATGTACACGTATACCAATTTTGATTGCTATTCCATCTTTGCTGTGTTTGCTGTTTTAAAAGTACATGTACATGTACAACATACTATATCGATCAATATACTCTGTGAGTAGGCAGCTGGTACTGAACTCTCTACAAGTGTACATGTACATGTTGTATGTGTGACGTTTGCATACTGCACAAGAAGATACCACCCCATGTTGCATTCTACAGTATATACCAAAAGAAACTTTGCGTTAAATTTACGTGTAACGCAAGCGCCGATCGGTACTGCGTTACAAAATTAACGATCACCGTGCGTGAATGATCGTTACAGATCGTTACAGATCGTTACTGTGCGTTACAGATCGTTACTGTGCGTTAATTTTTAGATCTTGCGTTAGCGGACTTGTCATGTGGACTGGCAAGAAATCTCGGAAATTGCGAGACTCGGAGATGCCTCGGTAAGTAACTGTCGTTCGTAATATTTACTACGGACAATTTCCTGCCGGCAGAAGGCATTTAAATAGCGATATCAAATACCGAAAAGATTTTGTAGTTGAGCAGAACTCCCATGGCAATGTCGTATTGTCATGGTCGTCAAATTTGTACTCATGGGCGCAGTCAATGGAATCGGGCAAGCAAAAATTTCAAAGCCACATTTTTCCCCACGCCACAGCCAACATATTCCATCGAACATTGAACCCATGATCATGAAATCACGCATACGCAAGCCTAAAACTAACACCGACTGTCTAACGTTAGCGATGTCATGATTTCAACAACTGTCAGACACTTACTCAATTCAGGAAGGTGCAAAAGTCCATTTATATTCCAATACACAACGTGTGTCTCGCCGAATAACTGGTGGTAGTGTGTGGTGACAAAGCCGAGTATTTCGGCAGTAAAAGTAGCTGCAGCAGAAGAAAATGTCTACCACTTTCTGCTCGCATTATTACACTGCCAGCAGGTGAGTCAAGTGGTGACTTGATAGGAGGCACGCTTCACATGAAAGTTTACCCAGAAACATGAAAAATCCCACGATGCCAAGGTGCCAGAGTGGGGAATGGGGAGGGGTGGAGAGAGAGAGAGACCAATCAACAGAAGAAACCGCGCGTACTGGCGCATTCTCGGAGGTCATGAACAGTCTGGGGTCTTGGAGATGAACAGAGAAGGAATGTTTAATTAAAGATAGCTCAAGTCGAAGACCCAGGATTACAAACGTTGATTCTTTTTTTCTCCTTTCATTTAACATGCCTTCACGTTTAGAAATGGTTGCACTCCTTAAAAAAAAAAAAAAAACTCTCCTGCGATTGTTAAAACGTCAAACTTACCATGAAAGTGCTACTACGTGTAATACAATAGTTAATACTATACCTATTGCTTTAATCATACAATGTATCTGTATAACACAAATTTGACTACCAATGACAATAAAAGATACTTGTATTTGTTTTGTGCGGAGATCTTTTTTTTTTTGTCTTTATCCTGACTAGTTCCTATAAAATTTCTTATGTTTTTACGGCAGCATCAACAGCCTAAAATAAATTACTGAGAGATTTATAGATTATGAAATGTTTGGCAACCATCCATTTGAACGTCAGGCATGAAAAGCTCCTGATATTCAGCAAAAACAACTCAACAGATCAGAGACAAAGTTCCTTCAAATTTTT
The DNA here is from genome assembly GCF_964275005.1 of Diadema setosum. NCBI lineage: Eukaryota > Metazoa > Echinodermata > Echinoidea > Diadematoida > Diadematidae > Diadema > Diadema setosum. The sequence goes on from NC_092689.1 coordinate 38,749,764, forward strand.
GAGAAGTAGCACGCAGATTTGCTGGGCGTGGTAGGGTGTTTGAAGCTCCTTGATAACTCACAGACTACTCAAGGGCTTTTTACACTTGTAAATTTTTGCTTAGCCCCGGACTATCGGTGGGGCTAAAATTGTTATTTTACTTCTGGAGTCTCCGAAAGAGACTACATTGAGAGACCCGCTTTGCGCACGCGCAGTCATATCGCTTTTCTACGCACGAGTATTCGAACGCAGTTCCCTTATCGCAGTCGAAAATTCTGATCTTTTTTCGCATTTCGCGGTACTAACGGTTCTAGAAACCAGCAGTTAGTGGAATTTAGATTCCGCTATCTTCCTATATCGTACAACGATTATTCGGTGCTTAGCAAGGCGGCAAGCACAGCCTTTTCTAGCGGCCTCATTCCACGAAAGTCACGCGGTGGCTACGGTGATGGAGGTACAACAGCCCCAAGAACAGCTGCATCATCCGGCTAAGCCCGGCGCAGTGGCAAACACCAACGTTGTTTGCGAAGAACGTTCCCCTCCGACAGGCAAACAAGTCAAGCCGAAAAAGAAACTAGTTAAGTCGGTCACGGTTTCCGGTACTAACATGGCGGGTAAAGTGCCGCAAGCGAAGCAGGGCCCAAAGACGGCCGAAAAATCCTCGGATGTCGAGGACAGACTATCGAGACTGGAAAGTCTTCTGAGTAAAGTGGTCGACGCGCTGCCCAGTGTAAACTCCACGCCGCCGAAACCGGCATCGCGCCATTTTGTGGCGTACGATGAGGCGCACAGCGCCGGACAGTGTGAAATTCCTATGGAAACTGATTTTCAACAGTGCGGGGAGCCGCACGTGCGTGACACGGGCGAAGCCAACAGAGAAGAAGGCGAATTTGCGTCAGACGCGGCAGACGTGCTAGAAATTCCCGTTCTCGCAGCAAAATTTGCCAAGCCGGGTGATACAGGGCTACCGGTAGACGAGGACTTAGCCAGCTCTACTACTTACCTCATAAGCCACCCTCTAGAAGAAAAAGTGTTGGAAGAGACGGCATCTAAGTATCCAGCCCCGAGCAACTGTGTTTACCTCGCTACACCGAAGGTGAACGGCCCGATCTGGGATAACCTACCGCAACACACACGCAGTAGAGATGCCAAGTTACAGCGTGTGCAGAAGTCGCTGACGAAGGGCCTGAGCGCGCTAATACAGTCCTTCCCATCACCTCGGCTGACCGACACACAGCAGGACGCATTGGCGTTGCTGTGCAATGCCAATTTTGAACTCAATTCGTTGAGGAAAGAACTTATCAAGCCGGACATGGCAGCCACTTACTCTCATCTTTGCAAACCTTCCACTCCCGTCACTAAATTCCTATTCGGGGATGAATTGGGAAAGAGAATGAAAGATCTCAAAGAGGAGCAGAAAGCTGCATCAGGGGTGATGAGAAACCCAATTTCGCGGCCACAGTCTAGTACGTACCACCCGTACAGGGGAGCAGCTTTCTCCAAGCGACAATACAGAAGTGCTGGCTGGACTGCAAGTTCAGCTGCCTCAACACACAGACCAACAGCCGGCGGTAGTAGCAGGCCTTTTTTAGGTCAGCGCCCACAGTGGGGTCACAGCAAGCAGCCACCACCCCGCACAGCGAGCCGCCCCCCACAACAGGCTCCACAGCACAGGCCTCCAATGCAGTGCAAGAAATAACTACCAGCATACCCAAAGAGGTAGGTAGTTTCGATTCACATCATGATCATACCTGCATTCCCCAATGTATTTGTACGTGTGTGCAATGTATTCCAAAGAAAGCTCCAGTGGCAGTCGGAGGTCGAGTGAGGCTTTTTTACAGGCGATGGTGCCAAATCACAGCTGATCCATTTATTTTGGCAGCAATCAGGGGTTACAAAATTGAATTTGAAGAAGCATGTATGCCCCCTAGGAGGGATAAGCCCTTCATTCAATACAAACCAAACCAGCACAATTCAGCTTGTATTGACAGAGAGATCGCAAGCTTACTGACTAAGAATGTTATCGAAGAATGTGGTCATGAAGAAGGAGAATTTCTCTCAAACATTTTCACACGACCCAAGAAAAATGGGGGTGTTCGACTAATACTTGATTTGACAGATTTGAACAAGTGTGTGAGCGTACAACACTTCAAAATGGATAACATTCATACAGCTGCCCTTTTAATCTCCCCAGGAGATTTCCTAGCCTCAGTCGACCTCCGAGATGCTTACTACTCCATTCCAATTGACACTGAACACAGAAAATTCTTGAAATTTCCATGGCAAGGGAAATTTTACAGGTTCAAAGTCCTACCAAATGGGCTCAGCACAGCGCCCAGACTTTTCACCAAGCTCATGAAACCTGTTTTCGCTACACTGAGAGAAATGGGGCACATAGTATTAGGCTACCTTGATGATACTCTCATTATCGGAGAGTCAATAGAACAAACAAAGGAGGCTGTACGTGCAACCACAAATCTCCTGTCTGAGCTAGGTTTCGTAGTCCATGAGGAGAAATCTATGCTAGAACCCCAACAAGAGCTCACATTCCTAGGGTTTAAGCTGCACACTGGTGATATGACTATCTCCTTGCCAGAAGAGAAAATGCAGGACATTATCACAGTCTGTTCAGACTTGCTTGACAATACTAGACCCACAATCAGGCAGGTGTCACATGTTATCGGGAAGATAATAGCTACTTTCCCTGGAGTCCAACATGGCCCTCTTTTCTACAGATGCTTAGAACGTGACAAAATTGCCGCCCTTAAAGCTAACAAAGGCCATTTTGACAGACCTATGAAGCTGTCATTAGAAGGGAAAGAAGAGCTCAAATGGTGGATTAATCATGTCTTTGAGGAGTGTGCACCAATTAAGCGTAACAGACCTACACTTGAGCTGCGTACAGACGCTAGTGGGCTTGGTTGGGGAGCCACAAATCTGTCCATTGAAACAGGAGGCAGATGGAACGATCTTGAAATGGAAAGAGCTAGAAAGAATGATATCAATTACCTGGAGACATTGGCAGCCGGGTTTGGACTGAAGTCCTTTTGCTCTTCTTTACATGATGTTCATGTCCTCCTTAGGTCAGACAACACAACAGCAGTTGCTTATTTGAATAACATGGGGGGTATTAAGTCCAAGGACTGTGACAGTGCAGCTAGAGACATCTGGAGGTGGTGCATGGAACGTAATATTTGGGTTACTGCAGCACACCTTCCAGGGAGTGAGAACACTGAGGCAGACAGCAGGTCTAGAAAGTTCAGTGACCGAAATGAATGGATGCTTAACAAGCAAGCCTTTAACAAACTAGTTTCAGTTTTTGGGCTTCCAGACATTGATCTCTTTGCGTCCAGACTAAACAACCAACTTGAGAGATATGTCACTTGGTTGCCAGATCCAAATGCAGAAACCGTAGATGCATTTACGTTGGATTGGGGAGAATTCAAATTCTATGCCTTTCCCCCATTCTGTCTCATCCCAAGATGTCTTCAAAAAATTAGAACAGATAGAGCTGAAGGCATAATGGTAGTGCCAAATTGGCCCACACAGGCATGGTTTCCTAAGCTGAAAAGGATGTTAAAGGGTGAAGCAGTGCTAATTACAAGGAGTAGGAACCTATTAACGCAACCTGTTACGCATGAACCACATCCCTTGTATGATCGAATTGATCTTCTCTGTTGCAGGTTATGCGGCAGCCCTTCGAAAGGACAGGACTAAAGAAGGAAATTGTGGACATTTTGGCCGCTTCTTGGAGAGCCTCTACCCAGAAGCAATATTGTGTGTACATAAAGAAGTGGAAAGACTTTTGCAAGAGTAAGAAGAAAAGCCATCTTCACTCTAGTGTTCAGTTTGTTTTAGAATTTCTTAGTGAGCTTTTTCATGTAGGAGGTCTTGGATACAATGCACTCAACACAGCAAGAAGTGCGCTCGCATCATTCCTAGTTCTTGAGGATGGTGCCTCTACAGTTGGGAACAACATTTTGATATCAAGATTTATGAAGGGAGTTTTCCATCTCCGAACCCCAAGACCTCGCTATGTAGATACTTGGGATGTAAATATTGTGTTTTGCTATCTCAGAAAGCTGTCACCGGCAAATGCACTGAGCCTACAAGATCTCACCAAAAAGCTATGCATGCTCATGGCTCTCATCTCAACACAGAGAGCACAGTCGTTGCAGCTCCTGAATTTGGACAACATGATACTCAAGGGATCATCAGTTACATTTCATTTCAGCGAGCTACTGAAACAAAACAGGCCTGGAAACGCTGGCTACACACTGAGCATGAGAGCCTACCCTCCAGATCGTCGATTGTGCGTTGTCAACTACATCAAAGCCTACATACGGAGGACTGAGGAAATTCGAGGCCAAGAGCGTCGGCTCTTTATTAGTTTTCGCAGACCCCATGCGAAAGTTACGTCACAAACCATCTCCAGGTGGATCAAAGATGTTATGACAGCGGCAGGAATCGACACTTCAAAATATAAGGCTCACTCAACAAGAGCAGCTGCGACGTCAGCTGCACACAGAGCAGACTTGCCAGTTTCGTTTATCCTTGAGAAGGCAGGCTGGACGAATGAAAAGACTTTCAGAAAGTACTACAGAAAACCTTTGCTGGATGGGAGCAAGTGTCTTTCAACTGCTCTACTAAAATGACCAGGCAAGGTAAACAATTTACCGTTTTGGTAAATGACAATTCATAGTCATTTCTGTTATATTTCTTACAAATATGGCTACTGGGCTTCAAAATCTCAATGTAGTCTCTTTCGGAGACTCCAGAAGTAAAATAGAAAGATTAAATGAGAACTTACCTGTTTGAAATTTGATCTTTATTTTACGAGGGAGTTGTAGGAAGAGAATACATTCCCTCCTCTCCCTCCCAAAGTTTCAAACGTGAAGCTAAGTTCTCCATAATCTTTCAAATATCCAGCAGCCACATTTGATGCTTCGAAAAATGACTGCGCGTGCGCAAAGCGGGTCTCTCAATGTATTCTCTTCCTACAACTCCCTCGTAAAATAAAGATCAAATTTCAAACAGGTAAGTTCTCATTTAATCTTTCTATTTTCTCCCGTGGGAAGGTTAGAAGAATTCCTGAATTCGTTTATGCTGGTGATCCACTCGAGGTTGTAGATGACTTTGTGTACCTTGGAGTTAAATTCAATTATAATGGTAGTTTTAAAAAGGCAATTTCTAAACAAGTCACACAAGCTAGAAAAGCACTCTATAGCATGTTGGTCAAGGCTAAAAAGTTACAGCTCTCTGTGGACACACAGTGCCACCTATTTGATCATCTTGTTTTACCTGTTTTACTCTATGGTTGTGAAGTCTGGGGTTATGAGTGCATAGACCAAATTGAAATTTTCCATAGGAAATTCTTAAGAAAAATTTTGCTTGTGAACAAATGTACTCCTGATTGTATGGTTTATGGTGAAACTGGACGTGGAGTAATTTTGAACCATATTAAATGTCGAATGATTGGATTCTGGTTGAGATTAGTCAAGGGAAAAGAAACCAAACACTCATGTACCATTTTCAAATTTCTTCTGCATTTACAAGGAGACATACACTCCCCGTCAAAATCACAATGGTTATTATCTATCGCAAATATTTTTTATTATGCAGGGCTAGGGAATGTGTGGTTAGCACAAGGGGGTGGATTTAGTGCTGCATGGATTTCACACACCTCAAAAGTTAGACTTTTTGATATGTTTATTCAAGAGTGGAGAGCAGCAACATGGTCAAATAGAATCTGTACAAATTATAGAATGTTTTTAAAAGGATAATTTGATGTTAGAGAAGTATTTACAAGTCTTGTGTAAGAAAGATTATATTACATTAAGTAAATTCAGATGTAGATCTAATGGATTACCCGTTAATAAGGGCAGGTTTGATGCAAGCCTGACAGATGAATTGCATTGTACTATTTGTTCATCCGATGATATAGGGGATGAATTTCATTATATTTTTGTTTGTCCCTTTTTCAACAAAGAGAGATTATTGTATTTACCAAGTAGCTTGACGGCCAGTAGACCAAGTGCATTACATATGGCCAAATTATTCAATTCAACTAATGCTTGCCATTTGAAAAAACTAGCCAAATTTGTCAGAATTATTATGTTTCAGTTCTCTTCAATACCAAAGAAGAAAGACAGTATTTTTGTAGAAAGTAAAGTAGATGTGAATGTTTGTACACGTAGTGGTAGAGTAGTTAAACGTCCTTTACGCCTTGTTTTGTAAACATATTTATTTATATCTGTTATTTTCACACGTACATGTACATTATCACTTATATTTTTGTATTCATATATTGTAAATATGTTTGTACTCTCATACCCCGAGAGGGGGTCGATAGAGTCAATAAAATCTTACAAATCTTACAAATCCTTAGCCCACTTTCTGTTTACACTCGTTTTTGCCAAAGTGGGCTAGCCCCACCGATAGTACGGTACTATCTGGCCCTGCAAAATAGCAGGGGTTAGCACCGCAATTGCGGTGCCAAGCAAGTGAGTGTAAACAGAACGAAAAAATAATCCTGGGCTAAGCGACGGAGACGAAGTGCGACCCTCACTGACCAATCAGAAACGAGGTAATCAAGTGCTGCCGGTGCGTGCGTGTACGTGTACAGTACACAGCGTAATTATGAATATTCATGTGGTTTGGAAAGTCCGGGGCTAAGAAAGACGAGTGTAAAAAGGTCAGTTTTCTCCTTAGCCCCGGACAAGAGATAGTACGGGACTAATTGGCGAGTGTAAAAAGCTGAAAAAATTGGTACGGGACTAACGATAGTCCTGGGTCAGAGAAAGTCCGGGGTTAAGAAACACAAGTGTAAAAAGCCCTTCAGTAATCACCCTTGTTTTCCCGCTCCCAGGCCCCCCAATTTTATTGAGCAATCCACACGCGCGCGCAAATTCCTTTGCCATGTGGTTTTGCCAGCCAGCTGTCGGAATGTGCTTTGAAGTTACATTTCAGCCTGGCCTGGCTGGCATGAATGGGTGTCGAGTTTCAATCAATACCTACTGTTGTTTTATTCTTGTATTTGAACATGTCGTTTCACCTGACAACACACGGAGATCGGGAAGGTGTAGGGCTAGGGAAGAGGTTTTTGTTGTGTGTTGCAACCTAATCCGGGCAATTAACCCCAGAGGGCAATTACCCCTCCCCCCGCTAAATACTGGTTAATGGTAAGGTTAGAGTAAAGATTAGGATTAGGTTTAGGGTGAGGAGTTTGGGTTATGGTTAGGATTAGGGCCAGGGGAAGGGTCCCGGGTAATTGCCCAGGAAGAAAAGAGGGACGCGCTTTTGTTCTTGGTCAAATTGATTTTCCTAGGTGATGCTGTGGAGCTAGAAAGGAACAAAAAAAGCAATTATGATGTCTGGCGTACTTCCGGGACGTCTTATTTTTCTTGCACTCTAAAATTTCCTATTGTTTGGCGTTATCAATGTCGTTAATTGTTGTGTAGTTAACTCTCTTTCGCATTATAAACCTAAAGTCCATAGAACATTCATACGCATTAAGATCACACTCGAAAAGCTATACTGGTGTAGGCCCTATAGTTTGAACACAGCAAAATGAAATAACGAATATCCCGCAGATTTTCCAAAATTATGCGTCATGTGGGTCCATTCATTTTCTTTTCTTTTCTTTTTTTTTTTTCATTTGTCTTCTTGTCGATGTGGGGGGTAGATTCAGGATATACTTTTCCTTTTCCCCTTTCGGCCCGGTGCGATTACTCCTGGTGCTGACATTCTTTCTGCTCGTCTTCCGATTATACTGTTGTTGTAAATAAATGCGCATGTAGTCCCAGCTGTATCGTAAAAAAAAAAGAAAAAAAAAATTGACCTTCAAATACAAGTAAAATCCAAATCAATTTAATGGTACGGGTTCGCGGTTTCAATCCTCTCGAAGCCCGATACTTGCCTTTCAGCAAGACACTTTATCCACAAAAGGCCAGGGCTCCACACTAACTTTTATTGATTGATTTTTATTTTGTGGTGGCCCGAAAAGAAAAACAAACAAGCAAAACTACCGGTCCTACTATACAGAAAAATAAATATCAAGTATTACTGAAGTGATACAGGTACCCACGTCTAAAATAAATGAATAGAAAATTTAGTCATCTTAAACCATTATTCTGAGTGCTACGATTTCGCAAATAGGCTTATAGATTATCATAAAAGTTGATACCTATAAAGTGGTCAAAATTTACGTTTGAAATGAGAAAGTGGGAACATTTGCAGACATTGTAAACATCCGACATTTGTTTTAGCATCGTAAAGAGCCAAAAATTACCGTCATTTATTTCTGATGGAAATTCAAGCAATCATCCAACATTTACAGTACAAGTATTTTAACACCTTCCGGAGCCGAATGTTACCGTTAATCATTTTCAAATGTAAAACCAAGCAACCGACATTCATTCTAGCATCTTACGGACCTGAATTTCATCCTTATTCATTTCCGAACGTGAAAGCAAACATCCGCTCTTTATTTTATCATCTATGAGCCGATTGATACCGTTAATCATTTCCAAACGTACAAGCAACAATCTGTTACTTATTTTAGCATCGTACGGAGCAGAATATTACCGTTATTCATCTCCAAATTCAAAAGCAAACACCCGACATTTATTTTATGATCGAAGGAGCCGAATGTCACTGCTGTCCACTTTCGAAAGTGAAATGAATCATCTGACATATTTCAGCATCGTAACGGAGCCGAATGTTATATTGTTTTTCACATTCAAAAGTCAAGGCAGACATTGGACATTTACTTTAACATCAAACGCAACTGAATGTTATTGTTATTCATTTCAAAATGTTAAAAAATAGCAAATGTCTGATATTTATTTTAGCATCTTAATTATGGAGCAGAATGTTACTGCTTTTCACTTCCGAACGTTCAAGCAATCATCTGACATTTATTTTGGCATCTTCCGAAGCCGAATGTTATTGAGCACTATTTACTTTCGAACGTAAAAGCGAACATTCGGCATTTCATTGTCGTACGGAGCTGAATATCATTGTTATTCATTTCCGAACGTCAAAGGGATCATTCGACATATATTTTAGTATCTTCCAGAGCTGAATGTTATTGCCATTTACTTTCGAACGTAAAAGCGAACATCCAGCAATTATTTCATCATCGTACTGAGTTGAATACTATTGTTATTCATTTCCGAACGCCGAAGCAAACATTCACATTTATTTTCGCATCTTCCGGAGCTGATTGTTATTGCTATTTACTTTTGAACATAAAAGTAAACATCGGACATTTATTTATCATCGGACGGAGTTGAATACTATTGTTATTCATTTCCGAACGTCAAAGCAAACATTAACTTCACCAGGAAACGCAGTTAAATGTTACTGTTATTCATTTCGAAATTTAAAAGCAAACATCCGACAGTTATTTAGCATCGTATGGAGCAAAATATTACTGTTATTCACTTCCGAACGTAAAAACAATCATCTGACATTTATTTCAGCATCTTCTGGAGCCGAATGTTGTTGCTATTCACTTTCGAAAGTAAAAGCAAATATCCAACATTTATCTCATCGTTGTACGAAGTTGATTATTATTGTTATTCATTTCCGAACGCCAAAGGGATAATTCGACATTTACTTTAGCATCTTCCGGAGCTGAATATTATTGTTATTTACTTTCGACGTAAAAGTAAATTTCCGGCATTTATTTCATCATCGTGCGGAGTTGAATATCATTATCATTTATATTCGACCGTCAAAGCAAACATTTGACATTTATTTCAGCATCTTCCGGAGCCGTATTTTATCCTTATTCATTTCCGAACGCAAAATCAAATATCTAACATTAATTTCAGCACCGTACGGAGCTGAATCTTACCATTATTCATTTCCAAAAGTATAAGCAAACATCCGACATTTATTTTTGTATAATACGGAGTCGAATATTACCGTTATTCATTTCCAAAATTAAGAGCAAACATCTGACATTTATTCTAGCAGCTTACGGAGCCGATAGTTACCGCTGTTCATTTTCAAAACTAAAGGCAAACATCCGGCTTTTTTGGTGGCCCGGCGTGCGTTTTTGATGACGCCGGTCGCAAATTAACAATTCGCGAAATCGTGATTCGATTCACGAAAAGACTCCGCTATAAAATCGCTACACTCGGCATGGGCTACGTCGTCCTTTCACCAGGTCTCGTTACAAAACCAAAATCTCGCGTGAGTTCTTGCGTTACCTATCGTTAATTCTAACGAAACATCGTTAATTTGCGTGAGGGATCATTACTCATCGTTACTCATCGTTACTCATCGTTACTACAAACGTTAATTTTCCCGATCGTTACTTTGCTTACTAACGATTCAGGTGAAAGCGCTTGCGTTAATGAAACGTTAATGTTGATTAACGCAAAGTTTCTTTTGGTATATACTGTAACCCTGCTATTTTGCAGGGCCAGATAGTACGGGATTATCGATGGGGCAAGCCCACTTTCGTAAAAACAAGTGTAAACAGAAAGTGGGCTACGGAAAGTGCGGTACCAACGATGGGGCTAAGGCCCCCCCCCCCCCCCCCTTAGCCCCACTGTTGGTACGGGACTAGGCAAAAATTTGCAAGTGTAAAAAGCCATATTGTACTGTGTACTCTAAGCAAGTCTCCCCACCCCGTGTACATGCAATTTCAATTTAGATGCATATGTGCTTGTCTGTGTTCACCTGTACATGCAGGATTTTTTCCAGAGCTGTATAAAATGTGGCTATTTCATATAACACAACTTGTGAATGTGGAAAGATGATGTGCTAATTACAATGTACAGTGTACATACCATTTTTGATTGCTATTCCATCTTTGCTGTAGTGTTTGCTGTTTTAAAAGTACATAAGTACGTATGTACGTACAACATACTATATCGATCAATATACTCTGTGAGTAGGCAGCTGGTACTGAACTCTCTACAAGTGTACATGTACATGTATGTGTGACGTTTGCATACTGCACAAGAAGATACCACCCCATGTTGCATTCTATGGTGCAATAAACCTCCTTTCTCCCAAATGTACATCACAGAAAAATATAAAAATGCACAGTAAGCAGATGAGTTTTAAAATGCTGTAATCATTTGCAAATCCTTTTTTTTTTCATGCTAAGTTGTGATCTATTGACTTTACAGTAGTGCTGTCATTTTTTGTTAGATTTTTTTATAGAAAAAAGTAAATAGCAATTTCTATGTAAAGAGGCTTACAGCAATTTCCTTTGTGTGATGAAACGTGAAAACATGCCCTTGTATTTTGATAATTATTATTAAATTCAAACAAATAATGTGAATGACTCAAGTGAGGTTATGCAGTCATTCATAATCTGTTGTGCAAAAATTTTCTCATTCATTTTCTTTTAGAAAAACTATGGGTGAATGTAGACCAAACTTGGCAGGAATGATCAATACATTGTGTAGGTTGAGGGGATCATACATGTAGTTTGCACAAATGATGAAGGTGTCCAATAGGGGGACCTTACAGTGGGACTCAAGTACCTGAATTAATAATTCTTATGTTCTTGAAATATGGTGGCTGGATTTTGACCAAACTTGGCAAGAATCATGGGGGGGGGGGGTGGGGGGGGGGGTTATACAACCGTAGTTTGTGTAAATGGTGGTCGGCAACCTTAGGGGGTCTGTAGGACAAGACCCAAATAACCCAAATTAGGAGGATGTTGCATATTGGGACCTACAGCAATCCCCATATCTCTAGATTTTTAAAATATTTTTATTTCAGGTGGGGTGCCATGATAATAAAATGTGCTGCTTACATGACCGTGAGCTCAGACGTGAGGGGTCTCTTGTTAGTTTTGTGTTGTTCTGTGCTCCATACACAAGTTTTCTTCCAAGTCCCAAATTTGTGGCCTTGTGATGTTATGGTCACCTTACCATTAGCATCCAGTGTCTTCTGGTTATGAATAATATCAATGTCGGTGGAATATTGTGTATCATATATCAGAAAGCTGATCCCGAGCCCTCTCTGAAGTCTGCATTTTGGTGAGGGCAACAGTCTGCATTGTCTATATAGTTTCCTTGCAGGAAAGCTGTGATGCATATAATCTACGTGTACATTCTGCAAGGTGCAGAACTTTGATAAAGGGTCTTGAGTATTTAGTACAGTCTACTATGTCGAAATATTGGGCCCCGTGAGATTTTCGTGCCAAAATTGATTTTTTTAGCTAACTTGGTCAATTTGGGGGTGCTGAATCCAAAAAACTTTGGTTCCATTTTTTCCGATCACGTCTTCAGTCGCCATTTTGAATTTCAAAATGGCCGCCATAGCAAACTGTATTTTGACCCAATTTGCATAATGTGAGCATCATAGAAGGTTCAGATTTGATGCAAAAAGCGTGTTTGTGATGTCAGACATTCTGATACACCATTTTCTAATATTGTAGATAGCTTTGATACATTTTTTAGGCAGCCATCTTGAAATTCAAAATGGCCGCCATAGCTAAATATATTTTTACCCATATCTCAGGTTGTAAGCACTATGTACAGTATAAATTTGGGGCAAAAAGCATGCTTATGATGTCAGTCACACTAATATGTACATTTATTTATTTAATGATGGATCATTTTCCTTAGCGGCCATCTTGAAATTCAAAATGGCTACCATAACAAATGTAATTGGACCGGTATCTCATATCTTATGCATTGTGTAAGGTTCTAATTTGGGGCAGAGAGCATACGTATGTTGTCAGACATTCTGAAAATCTTTTTCTGAGTGAACGATGGTTCATTTTGATATTAAAGTTGGCCATCTTGAAATTCAAAATGGCCGCCATACCAGAATGTATATTTTGACCCATATCTCATGTTGTACGCAATACAGACAGTTCACATTTCGGGCATAAACCGGACTCATAATGTTGAACATTCAGATGCACTTTTCCCATCCCTAAAATTGCAGATAGGCCTAACTTTCAAGGCTGCCTTCTTAGAATTCAAAATGGCTGCTTTTCAGCTAATATCTCTGGTTACAAGCAACTTTTAGACATATCAATGCTTATGGTGGCTTACAGTGTACATTCTTTAAACACACACACACATAGGGCCTATACATTCTGTAATAATGGATTATTTGTATTGGTTGCCACTCTTGAAATTCAAGATGTATTTCGACCATATTTGGTGCTCTAAGATCTTTAAACTGCAAACCCGAGCATGGTGAAACACTCATGTATAAGTCAATCACTTCAAGTGTTTCCTGTCCTGTAGGTACACTGTTGTGTTGAAATGCAAAAATGCTGCCATGTGAAACATTCCTTTAAAAGCATAGCATTTGGGTAAAATTTGTGAATGGGAAATCATGTGATTTTGATGTTAAAAACAAAGGACTTAGAAAAACCCCTCTCAATAACTGTGTCTGACTGACTAAATAATGCCCCATTTAGACGATTTGGTTGTAAGAACTTACATTATTAGAACTATATACTGTAACAATTCATGGGATAGTCACTTAGATAATTAAATGTTTTCTAGGCTCATTCCCTGTACATGTTTAGAAACAGCACTCTAAAGCTGTACACAGGGGAGAATTAGTTCTAAATTCTTCCAGAAATAATGACTTTTGCATTTCTTGCTTTTGAGCATGATAATGAATTCTGTGGCTACCGTTGATGTAGGAAGTTCGAAGCATTTTATAATAATTGAAAAATTTATGCATACCCTTTCGAAATATCTACAATCTAATATTTAGAGGCACAAATTAGGTTGTGAGAGTTTACGAGGTTCGTTCTCTGGTTATATCGTCAAGTCTCTTCGAGGGTAAAGCGGGAAATTGTCCTGGTTGAAGTCATCCACGCCGAACTTCTGGAAGGCACGGACTGTGTCATAGCACATTCTGCATGATTCAAGGTTTAGATACTTCTTGGTCCATCTGCTCTTGGAGACATCCTCAAATTTTGAACTTCAGCCAGCGCCATGAAAGGCATTAAAAAGCAGACCTTTAGCAGTTCCTGTTTTTTCGCAACAAACTGCAGAGCATAATCTCTCAAAATTGTCAATTGTACCTTTATCATTTCCTTTTCCAGTGATGGAGCAGACAACATGCAATGCAGTAAGTGAAGCAAACCTACAAGATCCATCAGGATAATTAAAATGTTAGAGTCTACGTAATAATCTTCAATATCTCTGATTTTCTCGTTGCTCTAATACATACAATGGAATGAGGCTATCTCTTGTGAGTGACGGGTGACAGTAACTCCCATGGCATTTTTTTTTCTTTCCATGGTCTCTGTGTCAGATGGAATTGACTGCTCAGTATTTCAACTTTCAGGCTTATTATTTGGCTCAGTTTTTTGAGTTTCTAAGGCATTCATGGGTAGGAAAAATGAACCTTTCATAGGGAGAATGAGGATAAGGCCATAAAACAATGAGATGGAGAGTGATTGTGGAATTGCTTAGAACTTATACCTTTCAATAATTGTATCGTTCAGCAATGACCGGATAATGACAGGTCTACATGTATCAGGCTGTAGAACCAGGAGAAATGTTATGAAGAATTTGCGATCCCTTAAGCTTAATGACTTTGGATCCAATCTTACATGGTGTTGTTGGTTTTTTTTTTGCACGAGCTGAATGTTTGGCCTTTCTCACAATATTCCAGACATTAATATATTCTAATTCTCGCAGATACAAATTCTTAGTACAAAACATTAAAACTGCCCTTTTCATCTCTTTCTAGAGTATCTCCCTTGAATGTTTCTGATACCTGACTGCCAAACACCACATTTATTAGCTTCAAGGCAGTGTCAATTTCTTACATTACCCTCATGTGATGATCTTCTAAGTTGTGGAGGAATTCTGATGGATGCAAGCGCCACAGAACTGAGCTATCATTACTCCTTTGTAGCTTTAGAATAATTGGCTGTACAGCAATAAGCATCTTGGAAGTCTTGATAATTGAAGATGACCCACTCAAGGGCAATCAGGAAAAGCCTACTTATTCCTTCTGTATTCTGTGTTATTCCAGAAATAATTATATCTATCAAACCTTAAGTGTTTCAGTTTATGGCCAACAAACAAGCTTGTGAATGGGATGCCTGGTAGGGTGACCATAGCATTTCTTGCCATTGCAAAACTTTTCCTCGTTTGTCTTCATTCTCTTGAGGCAGCATCAAGTTTTTTAAGATCACCTTCAATTGCATCAATGCTTGCTTTTATACAAATATTCATTGATTGGGATTAAATATAATCATCAACGAGGTTCCACAACGCAAAATAACGTGTTGCCTGAGAGGCAAAAACGAACCGTTTTAGCGCGCAGTTTGCAAACCGCATACCCGCCTGGCTATATGGGATGTAACGCTTACACGCTTGCCCACACTATCGGACAGTGGTATGCCCCCTCCCCCCTTACGCAGTTCTTGCCCCTCAGCATATCTTGATGACGTAATTAGAACCTCATCCTTACATTTTGAATTTATGGTGGCCATTTTGAATAGAGAGATGGTTGTCATTCTGTGTGAACTGGAAATAAATTCAGTGTAACTAGGACAATTTTGGCACATTCATCTAAGGCGCTTACCACAGTATTATAATTATACCCCCGCCAAACGAAGTTTGAAGGGGGTATATAGGAATCAGCGGACGGTCGGGCGGTCGGTCGGTCGGGCGGTCGGTCGGGCGGTCGGTCGGGCGGTCGGTCGGGCGGTCGGGCGGTCGGGCGGTCGGTCCGTTGCAAATCTTGCGTCGCGAACTACTTCCTCAGTTTTCAACCGATTCCCATAAAACTTGGCACAGATGTGTGCCTTGGGTTGTAGATGTGCAAGACGTATTTTTTGACAGTACCCAAAAGTACGTTGCCATGGTAACGGCATATTATGGGCAAAAATGGGTACAAATCTTGCGTCGCGAACTCCTCCCACAGTTTTTGATCAATTTTTATGAAATTAGGTACAGATGTTCATCTGAATATGTTAATGTGCAAGACACATATTTCCGCAGTGGCAAAAAGTGCGTTGCCATGGTAACGGCATGTTATTGGTAAAATGTAGGGCAAAATGCTTCATGGCAAAACTGCTTCATCAGTGTTCTTCCAATTCTCATGGAATTCATATTGAATGTTTGTCTTAGGATATAGGTCAGCATGACACATTTCTTGACAGTGACAAAAAGTATGTTGCCATGGTAACAGCTCACATATTATGAGCCAAAATGATGGAAAATTTTGTGTTGCAAACTACTTCCTCAGTTTTTGCCCAATTTCCATGAAACTTGGTACAGATGTGTGCCTTTGGTTGTAGATGTGCAAGACGCATTTTTCGACAGTACCCGAAAGTACGTTGCCATGGTAACGGCATATTAATGGCAGAAGATCAAGGAAAGATCTTGCGGATTTAACTACTTCCTCAGTTTTTTGACCAAAGCTTATGAAATGTTGTTTTGACCAAAGCTTATGAAATGTTGTTTTGCGGGGGTATAACCAGTCGCTGTAGCGACATTTCTAGTTATGTTTTCTATGGTGGCTATCTTGAATTTCAACATGGTGGTCTATCTTATGATCCACAATTAGGAAACAGCTTTGATGGACCATTGGACACCACAAGCATGTGCATTCTTAAAAATGTGATGCTTCTACAATAATTGCAAACTGAGATATGGGTAAAAACGCTATGGCGGCCATTTTGAATTTCAAGATGGCGGCCTACAAACTCTACAAAGCAATCCATAATATCAGAAAATGATATATCAGAGTGTTTGACTTTATAACGATGTATTTTGCACCAAGTTTGAGGTTTCTACAACGCTCACTTTATGAGATATGGGTAAAAATACAGCTTGCTATGGCAGCCATTTTGAAATTCAAAATGGCAGCCTACAAATTGTATCAAAACAATCCACAATATCAGACAGAGATTTATCAGAGTGTCTAACATCACACCCATGCATTTTGCACCAAATCTTAAGCTTCTACAATGCTCACTCTATGAAATATGGGTCAAAATACAGTCTGCAAGGGCGGCCATTTTGAAATTCAAAATGGCGGCTGAAGACGTGGTCAGAAAAAATGGAACCAAAGTTTTTTGGATTCAGCACCCCCAAATTGACAAAGTTAGTGAAAAAAATCAATTTTGGCACAAAAATCTCACGGGATTACATAGTAGCCTCTACTAATTTCACTTGTCTCATATAATATGAATGTTATTAGGAATGGTTGGAGTACCTGGTATGTACAACTGTATATCATACAGAGCATGTAGAGTCCTTGTGACTGCTGTGAGTCATCAGCCTGGGAATGCATGCATGGAGGGGAAAGGGTGGACGGACTTGCATCAAAAGTTTGTTGACACCATCATCTGTGTTGCAGACTTGAAACACAGTAACATTCCAAGTGCGTCTTCGGCCCTCGCACTAATTGATCCATAGATTTTCACTGTATGTACATTGTACATGTACATGCCACAGTACAGTGTGTCAAAATTGGTACAGTATAGTATGGAAAGGAATGTTGAAAGAAGCTGTCTGAAGTGATGTGTCTTTGCAATGACAATGTCTGAGTACACAATAACTTACATCATTTAAATAGGCATACACTGTAGATGTGATATGTACTGAGCACAAGTAAATGACTGATGTAACTTGCAGAATGTTGTACTCTAGCACTACATTAGTAGCACTGACTAGCAGGAGCCATTTACATGATAGGTGAATAGATAGATGACGGCATATACAGTATAGATTAGAATTTGTTGATGTTGATTGTAATGTTTGTACTAATAAGCATATTGATGTACTACATTTTTATGTGCTGAATATTTGGCGACATTTTTATTTACACAAATTTTGCAAGTCAGGTGCTATTCGCGAAATTAAAGACACCCGAAAATACAATGTAATGACTCTGATCCCGATATGAATGTGACATACACACGTAGACCTCTACATTTCTCCGTTCAGTACAGTGCTCCACAATCACGAATTTAACCACTCGCGAAATTGTTGGGAAGTTCTGATTTGGGTAAATTTAGACTCGCTAAATACATGACGTATACAGTACTTTGATGTACAATGTACATCTTTGAGGGGGAAAAAGCCACTGTAAAATTGAATGAGTGCATCTTGTAGTTGCGGGGAAAAATGAATTGACTGAAATTTAAACTCCATGGTAAACAAGTACAATGTGTTAAAACACTGCATCACTACCATATTATCGCTATTTTTATCATTGTATTATTATCAAGTTGATGATGATAATTGTGATCGTAATTATTATAATTATTATCAATATCATTGTGTAGACCTCCATGCACAGCCATTGTTGGGGATTGATCTAGAGAAGTACAGTAATTTGTGCAACAGCCATTTTGTAGTTGTACCATATATTTGAGGTACAGACACATGTCTATACAGTATAGGCCCTACTTCTTGTCATTTTGTCTGTGTTGCAAAGCCCTGAGGCCTGTTGCAGTAGCCTGACTCTTGGGAAGGATGCAGGCGTGAAGTGTGACAGATGTGTAGTATACCTCATACATGTAGCAATCCAGTTTTGCACACGAGTGTCGCAATAATGATACCTCAGACACTCCTGCGGGTGCCTGCATATTATATTTGTGTCTCATGTTTTGCTCCTATTTCCTCCTCTGTCCCTTGGGGGAAGGGGGAGGGACAAAGCAGAATGAAAACAAAGACATCAAAGTAGAGGGTTTGGGAGGAAGCCAAACAAGGGATTTTAGATTCTGTAATGCAGGACTTGCTGAATCTCCCCCTAGTGCTGCTGAAACAAAGGAACCAAGCTGCTAGTAACCTCGTGCCCACAATACCAAATAAGTGCTCTCCACAGAAGCCTTCCACAAAATTGTAATATCTCTGACCTCCATGCCTTGATGGCAAACACCAGAGGTACCATGTAGAACTGTAAACAGAGTCTGATCACTGGCTAGAGATAGACTGTACATGACTCATTTCAGGTGTGGACTTCATACTTTATCCTCCATTTGATAAGTCTCAGATAAGAAAATTATAGTTGATTAGAAGAACCCATGTAAATTTGAGGGCACCGCTCAGTAAAGACCACTAAAAAAAAAAAAAAAAATACAAATACAAATGCAGAGCAAAGCACATTGCATATGTTTTGAGTAGCCTTTGTTTTGGTAGACACTACACAGTACTTCCAGAAATAACTCTGTGCAATTTTGAAGTTCATCAAGTGCACTTTGGAAATTCAAGTACAGTACATGAAGCAAATGAAAACGTGTCATTTTCCCACGTGTACTGGAAGAAAGAAGAAAAAGGATTTTGCCACGAGGAAAGGATGGTAAAACCAGAGTGCACATGGTTATCAGTTTTTAGTGTGGTCAATTCAGTATAGTTAGATATGAGAAAAACAACTGTCTTGTGTACAAAAGTAGTGTCTGTTGATATTCGCATATGTTACTCTTGTCTGTCTTTTATACCGTATTCATTCTACAGGTGGCTTTGCCTTGGTCTTTCTGGTAAAAGGTCGCAATGGAATGCACTACGCCCTTAAGCGGATGTTTGTCAACAATGACCAGGATTTGGTTGTCTGCAAAAGAGAGATCAAAATCATGGTGGGTATAAATTTTCATAAGTTGCGAACATACTGGTACCATTTCACAAAAGCTTTATGTGTGTTCTGTCACAGTTGTGTGTGGCAAGTAGACAGCATGTTCAGTTTATGTGATTTTTGGTTTGTTTTTTCCTCGGCAATCATGATCACCTTTTAAATCACGAATGCATGGTTTGTGAATATTGTTTTTTTTTTTTTTTTTGGACATTGCCTTCCACATCATGTAGCTGACCTGGGTCAATTGCCATTATACTTACATTAATTTTGAAAACATACAAGAATACCATCAGGTAGTCATCTGAATGATTTACTGGCTTAATTGGCATGTCCATGACATGTCCACAATGGTTGCATTTGATTTTTTGTTTTTTGTTTGTCTTGCCATGTTTTGTTCATAGTTTTTTTTTTCTCTCTTCATGAAAAATGTACTTGCCCAGTAACTGGACTGAACTGGACGGGACTGGACTAATTTACCCTTTGTGCGCCGCTGTAGGCTTGTGCGCTCTAGTCTCAATGAAATTACAGTTGATTGTGAAATGTCTAATATTAAGTGTTCAGATGCTTTTTTGCTTTCTTCCATGTGGTAAATCTGTGTCCTTGTGATATGATAGACAGTACCATGTGCCATTTTACAATCTTCCTTAAAAAAAAAAAAAATAAAAAAAAAAAAAAGATCTGCTGGGAAATGGCAATTGCAGCCATCACATTTACCATGTGTGTGCATTATTGACAATTGTAGAGGCCAGTGTAAATTGCCTTGCACACCACAATATGTCATTTGGATGTCATTTGGCAGCTCTGCATCAAAGCGAGTTCATGGAAAGTTGATAGGCTATCACATTTTCTGCAACTTTATTTAAATGGAAATTGTTCAAAGTAAATTGCAGAACACCCACATTTGGCCCTTCTGACCAGAATCATGCCAACATTGACAGCTCTATTGTGGGGCTTCAGTCAGTGCGTGTTGCGGCATACCAGCCAGCCGGCAGCGTCGCGAAAATGTGTCTAAATCATTCTACAGCGCAGCGGTGTGACCTTGAAATGGTCTCTCGTGCCGTGTTCGAGGACTGGTTTTCAATCTGCGATATTTCACTTCATGTGCATGATATCAAACCAGGTTTTTTTGCAGATGATCAGCGAAATTCTGAATTTTTCAGAAATCATAATATCAAGTAGAAAAGACTGCGATAACATTTTATAATTTCACATCAAAAATCGTGTTGAAAAAAAAATAATTCAATTCAAAATCATCCGGTAAATTTCACTTTTCTAGACAATGAGTTAATAAAAAAGCATCACGAAATGGGGGGAAATGTATCAATCAATCGAATAATGTAACTCTTTATGGGTCATTTCGTGTAGATGGGTCAGGATCCAGCAAAATCTAGAGCAACTACACTGTCAACTAGCCCTAATGAAGACAATCCGATTTCCTTGTGCTGTGATTGGTCGATTACCGTCTGCAGAGGCTGCCATGAATGACGTCATAGTGAATCTCCACTTACGGCTTCTGCTTTTGCCGGGCCCGACGTAAAACTAACTGTTTATAGACTAACATCAAACCATTTTGAAGTTGATTTGAACACTTATTATCACATTTCAGTATGTATCTCGTCTTTTGATGAGTCCAATCGATCAAAATAAATGAAGGAATCGACAGAAGAATGTGAATATATACAGAGTGCAAACACGAACCCGTCAGTGTAGTCCCAAGTATTCGTTTTGCAGTGTTGCGATTGCAGCAAAAACGGTAACTGCACCGAACACTCGCTTTGGTGAACCACAGAAGCAGGTATTTCCGTAAGAAGTATCACGTGTATATCTATACGTGCCTATGATTGTTATGAACTAGTAGTAGTACACTGTAGTAAGTAGCTATAGTATAGTAGTAGTAGTAGCACTAATAGTAGTACTAGTACACTGTAGTAGCTATAGTAGTAGTGGACTACTAGTACATTAATTAGTAGTACTAGTACACTTGTAATACCATACCAGTAGTGCCAGCAGCAGCCAGTGGTAGTCCTAGTCCAGCATAGGTGTACTTGTATTTCTCTGGACACTTGTGTGAATGGGTGCATTGGTCATTGTAGTGTCCAGATGACAAGACGGTACATAGGCTGTGGTAACTAATCACTGATGGGACTCAGAGAATGACGATAGTCAAAGCAAGCTGGCTTCCTTGCGGATCTGTTATGTTCTTAGATATTTAAATACAATGTATATATCTTTCATGTTTTATTATTATTATTATTATTTTTTTACATTTCATCATTTGTCTCTGGTGGATGGAAGCAAGCTGCTAGCAAGACAAGAGAACAAAAGCTGAAAATCTACTATGGATTGTACAGATTGATGTACATGTATGTGTACTCGAGCCTTTTTATCAAAACAGAAAAAAGTAATCATCAGTGTAGCATTCATTAATTTACACTGATTTGAAATCCACATTCAAATTCCACAAGACACGACTTTCACACTCTTGCTTGTTTTCCCCTCCTTAAACTGGACATCTCTCTCTCTTTCTTTCTCTCTCCTCTACCCAGTTTCCACAACGCTCTTCAGTTATTCTGCATTATCTTTTCAACTACTTGGCAGTATAGGATGACAGGAAAAAACTTTTCATTATCATACGGATTACCCTAAAGTTCATAACAAACTAACAAAATATAGTAAACATTATTGCTCTTTGTTAAACAGGATGTGATGCAAAAAAACAAACAAAACAAAAACATTTCTGTTGGCAAGGTTGGTTGTTTACATCTTTTAAGGCACATGTACCACTAGTACTACATGTATTTGGCAAGAACAGCATATATATATGCTATATATATATATATATATATATATATATATATATATATATATATATATATATATATATTGTCGCTGGGGCGACAAGACCACGTACAGTATCTACAAAATGTCAAAGGTTCAGGAGAGCCAAAAAACATGGCGGCCAAAGCACTGTAGCGAATGGGATAGCCTTTCCTTTGACATGCCGTGGTGGCTTCATTTTTGGAGTAAGACAGTTGGGATTTGGACAGGACATCACTTAACCCATTATTTGACCATTAATCCAAAAAAGTCATTTTCACCAAAATTGCAGATACAAGGTCTTGTCACCCCAGCGACGGACTATTATACAGTATATGAAAGATGGCGAAGTGGAGTAGTAATGCATTTCAGTCCAACAGCGCTATTTATTCAGGCTGAATTTTCGAAGAATACATGAATGTCTTCCTCAGGGTTCACAATAACAATTATGAAAATAAACAAAATGAATATTTCCTTTAAAGTGGTAGTCATGGGGAATGCTTATGGCAATGCCCGAGTGTGGTATCTGAGTAGAGGCATTGTGCGTTTCTTATGAGCATGCTGACTTGCAGTCAAGATCAATTTGTATTATTATGATGTAATAATGATAGCAACCACATGAATTTGTACATGCTTAACCAATCAGATCATCAACGCATGTAAGTGTATCATACATAAGTGGTAGTCATAGGAATGATTGTGACAACACGCGTATTTCTCAGTGTAATAACTCAGCTGTATATAACTCACATTTTCATAGACTGAGGTATCTGATGTCCAACATTTCGTTATTCCAGTTCTCTCCCAATCTTATACGCGTCTTTAAAAATGTTGGCTGCATGCCTGGTATCTATTATACATACAATATAATACCATACCAAGGAGGCTTAGTACCTCCTTTGTCATACACAGCTACTTTCAGTGATACACCTGTATTTGTACTTTCCTTTTCACATACATAAAAGCTTTGTAAGAGAATGATTACTGTAAAAGTGGAAATTTTCGCGTTGTTGAAATTTTCGTGCATATCGCGCAACCAAAAAACTAGCGCGAAAATAAAAGTATGTGGATATTTTTGCTTGCCATATATTCCTGTGTGGGATGTCTTGATTCCGTGGAATTAAAATCACGCGAAACTCTTCTTACCCGGCCAAGCGCGAAAATATCCACTGTTACAGTATGTGGAACTTCAAATTTGATGAGGGTAGGTATTTGGTCACATTCTGCCCATCAAAACTTTAGTTTGCCACACAAACCTAGGGCAAATAACATAATTCATAAATGTATAAACTACAATACAGGCTTTAAACGAGAAAGCTAAAACAAAGAATCAGTATACTAGTAGTATGCAGAGGTAGGATTGCTCTTAGATGAATACATGTTCATTATTCACACACATTCTTCACACACTGCATTAGATAAAATAACTTATCAAAACTGACTGACACATCTTCACAGTGGCGGATCCAGGGAGGACCGCAACCGGCGCACACCCCCCCCCCCCCTTAATTTTTTGTTGAAACAAAAGAAATAAAAAGAAGTTTCTGTAAACAGGTATAAATGCACATATGCTTGGTTTGTGCAACTTTGATCACAATGCAAGCAAGGCTATACCATTTTCAGACAAATCTGCAGTGTCTAGATTTTACATTGTCACTATCACTACCTTCACTTTCCATAATTACATGGTTATCTAAATTTGTAAAATTCCTGCATGTACAACCAGGACCACAATTTTGCCCCTGTTTTTTACATTTGCACTGCTTATTCACACACTTATTTTTCTTACATCAACATTGTCTTGTTAAATATGCAACATTATTTCTTCTTTGTTCAATGTCTCTTGTAAATCCCAAAAAAGTCCAGAGTTTTTCCTGAATAACTGAAAAGCAGCCATATTGAGTGATGTCTGGATACATGAATAGTGGGACATGTCTGGGGCATTTGCCCAGACAGTTCTCACCCAGCATGATTACAACCTGTGAAACCTAAGAGCAGAATGAGGGGGCAGCAGTTGATCTTCTTGAGCATTCTACTGACTTGGGGATACACCTTGAGTGTTATACTGACCAAACAAAATGGGTTTAACTAGAATAATAATTTACAGATGCAATCCTGTACAGCATTCAATTTACCAGTTCCTGCGGGAGGGTCATACAAACAAGCTGTAATGGAGCATTTCCGGCATGTTCCATCTCTTGAGCACTCTTGGCGTTGAGCAAGAGCTGACTGGGTTGGTATCCCTGCAGTGACTGGGTTGGTATCCATGCAGTGGCTGGCTTGGTGGGGCATTGTTGGCTTGGGGCAGGGGAGATGGTGTTTGGTTGGTGTCTTCATACACCTTTGGCAAGAAGCTGCTTTTGTGGCACATATCTGGTAAGGGGTTGGTGCTGAAAGGCAAATCAGAGTTTAAAAAATATTCTTCAAGAAGAACTACAATTACATGACAGCCAGAGAAGGATTACAGTCATTCAAGCTACTGCCCATAATTCATTTTACTCTTAAAATGTGTACAATTAAATTTCATGACTTAACGTTCAGTGGCATCTTAAATAAGAACATTACACTTTTTCTATTGCTCAATAATCATTAACAAAAAATTACAATACAACTGTACCAACTAAAATTTCAATTTATTAATCCCTGTTTGAGGAACTTGAGTGCAAGTTGAAAAGAGCAAGAATTATAATTTACAGATGCAATCCTGTATCCAATTTACCAGTTCCTGTGGGAGGGTCACACGCTTGGATGTTCTGTCTCTTGAGCACTCTTGGCGTAGAGCAGGAGCTGACTGGGTTGGTGTCCCCGCAGTGGCTGGCTTGGTGGGGCATTGTTGGCTTGGGGCAGGAGATGGTGTTTGGTTGGTGTCTTCATACACCTTTGGCAAGAAGCTGCTTTTGTGGCACACATCTCGCAAGGGGTTGGTGCTGAAAGGTTAATTCAGAGTTCAAAAAATATATATACTTTGAGAAGGACTACAGTACAATTCAATTACACAACAATTATAATCATTCTAAATATTTGTCAGGAATGAAACTAATTGCAAAAATGTATACAACTGGAATTTATACAGTTCAATTCCAATGGCATTTATAAAGGAGAGCATTGTCTTTCTATTGTTCAAAGATCATTATAGAAATTTTACAAAGAGGCAAATGAAAAAAGTGAAATAGCAACAATTGAGATGAAAATAAAATGGCATTTGGCATGAACGTAGTATACGAAACATGCATTTGTCAAGTCTATTAAAACACAGTGGAACCAGAAGTAAATAATATTTCATTTGTCACAAAAACATTGGTACATCACCCCATTGTATTCAAATTGTCAAAATGCTAATGCTACAACTGTGATAGTATGACTAGTATGAGGTGGTACATTATTATGATTGTACATATTCCCATACCATCATAATGTATTTTGAATTCATCAAACTATAGAATGTAGAACTTAACTGTTGGTTCTATTAAAAATAATGATAATAATGATAATAACATAGTGCAGGGTCTATGCCAAATACAACAAGGGAAATTGACTGATGTCATGTACATTTTACTAGTAGATCGTACTCTGTCATGATCTATATCGATCTCTACAGACCTAGGCCTACTTTTAGTTCTAACCAGTAGTAGCGCTAGCTGTGATACGATACCGTGGACGACTATTTTACAGAACAGGACATCTAATTGTACATACGGGACTACGGCCAGTGCGTGCGCGATCAAAACTTGCCACTGCAGAGACAAAATCGAGTCCGGAATTCTCGTTAACGTGAAGGTCACGTGACCCTACATGCATACAGATGGCATCGCAAAACCAATATTTTCGGAAATTTGCTTCGACTTTGGGTGCAATTTTGATCACTTCGTTTATTTTTGAGCCAAAATGAGGCTGGTATCAAAATTTCCGCTAGAATCTCATCTATTCAAATAACTGACTAAAATAACCATAGGAGTTGTAGATGGGTCAGGATCCAGCAATGTATCAGTGCATGTCAAAATCAGATTCTATCGCAAGCAGCTTCT
The DNA here is from genome assembly GCF_964275005.1 of Diadema setosum. Lineage (NCBI taxonomy): Eukaryota > Metazoa > Echinodermata > Echinoidea > Diadematoida > Diadematidae > Diadema > Diadema setosum. The sequence continues at coordinate 38,776,130 of NC_092689.1, forward strand.
TATATCCATTGTATCTCCCTCAAAAAGTGTCAAATTCGGCTAAAAAAAGTATGGAATTAATCGTCTTTTATTGGACTGCAAGACTTACCCGGTCACGGCTCGGGAAACAGGTTCATGGCAACGTAACAACGAGCGATGTTGGGGATATACATTTTGCGTCGACGAAAAGCCTCGTCGCCAGACACATGCGCAGAATTCCTGCGCGTGGAATAAATTTGGTGGATTTGCTCATTAGCATACGACGCTGCGGACTGACTGATACTGAAGGTCAAAAAGTCTTGTTGCATGACCAAATAATCACAATTTGATCTTGGACGAGGAAGACCCTGTGCAGGAACTTACCTGTTATCAGGGGATTGTACTTGCTCAGGGCCACATCTTGAAGAACTGAATTACATTCAGTGGTTGCAGCGATCGATCCCTAGATGCATTTGTCCTAGGATTTGGTAGCCTGAGTGCCAGACTGTGGTCTTTTTTTTTTTTCCTCTTTCTAACTCGCTGCACCAAAGTACCTTATTCAATGTGAATACTGGTAACTTTATACGGAGAAATCTATGAAAAGACAAAGGCTCATGGCATGGCTACCCCTTTCAGCTTACGTGGGGGGGGGGGGGGAGGAAGGGGGAGGGGGTTTCAATTCTGAGCAAGATGCAACAGTAGGTCCAATGGAAACATTATTCACAAAATTGCAATCTGTAGACATCACTAACAAGAATTATAGAAAAGAAGGTAGAGAAGAAAATGATCCTGTAACGGGGTAGTGGTCGTTTTGTTTAAGTCCCCCCCCCCCCCACACACACACATTCACATTAATATTTGAGAAGCCTACTAGTGGCCCAGGAGCCAACAGCAGTACAGAAACATGATAAACGACCTTTTAGTAAAAAAAAAAAAAAAGACTAATAGCGATCAGTAAGCAAGAGGAAAAGAAGAGGAGAGGAGGTAATTAGAATAAGAGAAGAAGAAAGAATCATATCACTCTTGGTGAAAGTATGGCAGCACAAAATATGGCACTTCAATTTGATAATTGTGTGCAGCAGTGCCAGAAGGTCCATCAGTCTTGCTTTAACTGGTGGTAACTCCCATAGGTTTTTTTTTCGATCGATACCAAACAATTTCTGCCAAAGCTGAGGCACTTTCTCATCATAGATGTCTGCTGTTATGTCAATGCATTTATTTCCTTTCCTTCAATTTTTTCCCCCCTCCCTCTTGTGCATTTCAGTCGACGCTCTCTGGCCACAAGAACATTGTCCCGTACGTGGACTCCAGCATCACCCGTAGCAACAGCGGCGTGTACGAGGTCCTCATTCTCATGGAGTACTGCAGAGGTGAGCCTGTGACGGTAGCGCCGTTCATCCTGAGGCTAATGGGTGGACGATAATTGCGCTGCTGTTGTCATGAAAAATGAAATGATGCCTGATGGGGCTGAAGATTCCCAGTACACGGAAGGTCGGAAGGCAGTGGCACACTTTACCCACATTTTCTTTGTGCCGTTTTGACAGCCGTCATTAGATTATGATGCTGGCATTGCGCATCTTGTGAGAGTGCTAAGGAGTGTACTGGATTGTCACGCTTTACTCCCCGCATTAAATGGAAGTCTACTACTGCAGTGCTGCATGCATGTTATAAACTATCCTAAGGTCTGAAAACTCCTGATTTGGTCTACTTTAAAAAACAAAATAGCAAACAATTGAAAGAAAAAAAAAAAACATTCTGAAAGGTCATGTATTTTTGACAAGCCAGTCATTAAAGATGAGACAAACCTGACTTTAGTATTGATAAATTACTGTGTGATGCCACGAAACAATGAAAATGAAACTGATCTCTTTGAAAGTTTCTCTTTTTAATTCTCTTACTAAAGCAGTTTTGAATCTCCAACTGGTTGCCTTTATTATATCGCCTGGTCTGAAACAAAAATGTAATCTTGCTCCAAGGGGAAGTCTGTCATAGCAGAGCATGGCAAAATCAAGACTTGATCTCGATATCAAAATTCAGAGCTTGATACTAGTAAAAAATTCTAGGCTCCTTTAGAAATAAAAAAGGGCAAGATACATGTAGGGATGACTTGCATAGTGCTCGCCTGGGTTCTGTGAAATGTTAAGAGACTTCAGAGGCTTTAATTCAGTCATTGGGTGAAAAAGTGTGACTTAAATAATCAGAAGAAATACTCTGGGCCAAATGGGACAGATCGCAACCTCTAGATTTGTATCAGAGCAGCAGCAAGGGGTGCTTAGCATAATTCTTGCCTTGAGAAGTGTGTAAAGGGGACCTTGTCATCAGTAGAAGGGAAAGAGCTTGCTGATCCCTGAGCTGCTCATGAAGTCTGTGAACATATGTCAGTGTTCCTCTCATGTGTGACATTTTTCCCTCAATGTGAACAGATTTCACATGCAAATCAAAGCTTTTTTTTCCTGCTCTGATACAGAATGTTCAGCCTTGATATTATTTTTCTCATGGACATAACACATATTAATAACAACTCCCCTTGCCCTCATGACTGTCATTAAATTCAGTATTCTGTTTGCCTTGGATAATGGTGGGTCAGCAGATTCAGTGACACTCTAGTGGGTCACGCTGGTCTCTTTTGTCCAACATGGTGATTCATCCAACAAGACCAGCTCTTGATGGATATTTCATGGTTCATTTCTCACAAACCAATACACAAAGAGCTTTTGTATTACTTTAGTGTATTCCATTTGTCAGACCCTCACATCTTACATAGACTCCAATATAAAAGTCTATGCTTAAAAATGACAAACATCTTTCACAACTGTTTTGTTCTCTGGTCATCGTATAGATCTGCACTACCGTACAATTAACTTGTAGGCCCACAGTGTTATTGGTTTGTTTGTTTTTTTAGAATTGCATAATATGTGACAAAATATGGCAACTACCATTCGCCTAACCAAGGGTATGACTAATCAGATGTGTGATGTTCATTGCAACTTATTCATAGAACAAATCAAAGCAGTAACACTCAAGAGGTGATTTTGCCCAGACTCCCCTCTCTTTCTCAGCCCCTCTCCTCCTAACATCCACCCCATCCTTTGTGTTATGTTATCTGATGTGTGAGGACATTGAGGTACAAGAGAATTGGAAGACAGAATTCCTCCCAGAATTCTGCAATCTCCGTATCATTGCTTTAATGTCATCAGCAGTTTTTAATGATTTACTATAAAATTCTTTTTCAAATATATTCTCTGAAAGCAAAGTGAAGTCTTTTTAAAGTCTTTTACAGTGTATGTTCACAGCTGAAGCAACTTCATTGAGTGTCTCATGTTAGCACAGTCAAAGAAGTGAGTACATTTTTAATAACAATTTCAGAATATAGATAGTGTATGTTTTCACAAAGAAATGATGCAGTATACACAGTGATAGTGAAATCTTCATGATTGCAACCCAGATTTTATGCAGATGCTGTGAATTGGTTGTGAAAAGAAGCTAAAAAATCAAGAGAATTTAACTTGGTTTTAAAGATTGTGCTGTATGCAAGACAGAAGAAAGAGGACAAGTCAACTTGAAAGGAAGTGAATGAGATTGTTAATGCTGCAAAGAACAATTAGTTGTTTTTTGTGTGTTTTTTTTTTAAACTGATAAAATCTACCCAGCAAAACTACACAAGCAACATGCTTGCACTGCGGTGTGTAGTTTCAAATTTCATTTTTGTCAGACATCAGTTGGATAAATGTAACTTGACAATTGCTAGGAATATGGCACGGCCTTTCTTGCGTGTGTTTTAGGCATTCATCAGTCAGGTTCATCAACATTTATAATCATGTAGGCCTGCATAACATAACCTTAGGTTTCTTCTGACAACCAGAAAGTTTGCTTGAGTCTTGCTTAACAAAGCTGCAATTAACACTTGCTCACAGGATTTCAAGTATTGATATGTGTTGAGTAGGTATCAGTTGATGCATGAGCATATTTATAGGTCCTCAATGATCCCTGAATTTGAATACATTAGCAAATTGGCCTACTCCCAATGGCTAGATTCTATAGGTAATATAATGGATTATGCTCATGGATTTTCCATGATGGATTGCCATTGCTGTCATTTTTAATCCCCCCCCCCCCCTCCGAGTTTGAGTGGGTGGTATTCCCCCATAATTATAAAACAAGGCCAAGTTTGCATGCATATCAGAAGGTTTCCACAGCATTCAGGGATGAAAAAGGGACATCCTGCATGAGTGAAATGCAAACATGGGCACGTCCTTGTCATTACACCCATTCACACACAGCAAAAATCGAAATTACAATCGCGATCCAAATTTCGATTTTTTTTTTTATGACTGTTCATACACGGAAAAATCGCCCTTCGCAGCAAGTTTTGCACGCGCTACGAACGAAAGGATTAAAAATGCACGCGCTACGAACGATGGGATTAAAAATACCGATTTCCGAATCTCGATCGCGCTCACACACACGACGCTTGGCGAAATAATCGTGATTTTTCTGAAAAATCACACTTAATAGTGCGAGTTGGGTCGCGATTAGGATCACGAAAATTAGTGAGATTTTTCTGTCCTCACAGGAAAAAATTTTGAAATTTTGATCGAGATAAGAAAATCAATTTTTAAATCTCACTTTTTCCCTTGTGTGTGAACGGGCTTATTGCCCATATGATTGAGAGAGTGTGGAAAGAAGACAAATCATGTTTTGATCAGGCCTTGAAATTATTACTATTATTATTATTATTATTTGTATTTGTTTTGATTGCATCAATATTTTTTGGTGGGCCTATTATGTACTGCCATATTACAACAAAAGGGTTTCTTTGATTCTTTTTTTTTTTAATTTGTAACTTGAGACCAAATGATTCACTGATGATCCCTACTTCTTTTTATCCCATTCCCTTCCCTCCCCCCCCCCCATAAAAAAAGACCTTCTTGGCTGAAAGGAAATGGTTTTATGCAGATTTGTTTTTGTTGCCTCTTTCTATGATTTAGGTGGCATTCATTTAAAATGACTATGCTTTAAAAATGTAAACAAGCCCCCATGCTTCATGAATAAGAGAAGGGGAAGCTGTGTTCAAGTGGGAAGCCTGCGGATGTTCTTTTACCAGCACCATTTGAAAGTGGCTCCGTGTGTCCTTCTCCAGGTAAACATCCTAAATAAAGAAGTGCAAGGAGGAGGTGGTGAAGGGTCGTCTGGTAACCTTTCAAGGTGGCAGTGTGTTTTTCTGCGTGGAATTGTGCCTACGACGATGTACCCAGAAATTGTGTCTCACGGGCCACGAGTGTTTGAGTCGATCAACGGTCTGCTCGACTAGAAAAGAAATAGGAACTTGACACAAGGATATCCTGTATTTGATGCACATAACATATCACATGGTAGGCTGCGCAGCTTGACAGGACTGCTTTTGTATTGTGTATAGATTTAGCAGGATTCATTCCTCACCTCTTCAGATGCAGAGTGTTGCTACTGCAAATGAATATATGCGTCTTGCTTTCCCATTTTGAAGTGCCTCAAAAGATGTTGGGTCCATATGCTTACCAGTGTGTTCATAATAGCTTACTTTTAGGCAATGAGTCTCATATTGTTTTGTGGGCATTTTGCTCATTAAATGATGTACACAATGTTCTACTGATCGATATGATTAATGCTTCAAAACCTCATGCACTATTGCCCACCTCTTTACATACTGTCCCCTCGCTCTTTGAACCCACTCGCATCACCACCCTTCATTTCTCAAAGTGCCCATGCCCTACTCTTTGCTCATCCCTTGCCACAAAAGTAAAAATAACATGGAATAGCTTTCTTATTAAAAACAAACAAACAAGTAATCAGCAATAACGAAAGACATGTATCTCCCACCCCCACAGCCGTGATTAACTCATCTGCATGATACATGTAGGTTTCCCCCAGCCAATTTCATAAAAGTAGATCAGTTTGATAATTGAGTCTTTAAAGGTTATGAAAGAAATTGCTATAGGAAACAAAGGTCATCCTTTATTATTATTGCATTCATTTAATTTCATGATTAAGGTGTCAGATTCTGCATGTACGTGTATCATTGCGAACCTAAGCACCTATAGAGAGAATTATGATTTGTTATTGATCTTCGAAGTTTTGATTCCAGCATTCAATGTCGGTGTCTCGATTGAGAGTGAGCTCACTCAAATTTGCATGTGTTGGTATTTAATTAAAGTATAAATACAATATTGTGGCACATTTATGTAGGCCTACCCTTTTCATGGCTCTTTGTACACAGTGGAAGGACATTTAAGATTGTGTGTGCATCTGTCACAAATTGGGATGGCTAATTTTAATGCACTTTAGGGGCTCAAAGATAATTGTCTGAAATGCACAGATAACACAGACAGGATAACTTAATAGTTGATTGCTCAAAATTGCTTTGAGTGCTGTAATCACTTTGTGTACTCATTTGCTTGGATGGTATGACCATATCGCCATCCAGTATATTTCCCGCAAATTGGAATGAGAAAACAGTGATAATTTATATGCCTCATTAAAAGTTTGAATACCCGGTCCTGGAAAATGAGTGTGGACTCTCAGAGAGCTGTGTATTAACCCAAATCTTTGAAACCAAATGCACTGAAAATGGATTAAACTCTCCAAATCAGGAAACTGACCAGGATATCCTTTATTGTATTTTTACACATGGCAACATGACAACAAAGCACTAGATATGTTTGTATGGTTTGTCCTGTTTCGCATGTATTTTATTCGGCCTTTCTTAATATTAAAGGTCCAGTTGACCTCTGGGAGCAGTGATTTTAAAAATGTTCAAGATATCACTTTTGATGCATATAGGTCAGTTGTATCACAAAACATCCTACCATATACAATTTTTGCAATAAAGCCTAAAATATAAGGAGATATCACTATTTTTCTCATTCAACCATAACTGTAATTTTTATTACAACTTGTTCACATTTTGCGTATTTAATAATACTTAACATCGATTATACTCGTTGAAATTTTTTCATTGGTTGATTCTATCCCTAACTCACATTTTAGAACATGTTGGGGCACTAAGAAAGGGGTTTTTGTTTCATCTACAAATGGTAAATTATGTCTTTAAGAAATGTGAGCATGCAGCTGTATCTGTTTACAAGTGGAAATCAAAAGCATCCTACAGTACTGGGTCACAGAGCAAGAGAAAAATATTTTCTGCAGCTGCCAAGTATCATATTGAATTTTTTTTTTTTTAAATCACTATGCGAAAGGAAAACTGATACACTGGTATAAGTTTCTGTGTCATGCATTTTGCTAAATGTTTGTACTGCCTGACAAAAGGTTTTGTTTTTCATGTTTAATAGAAAGTTTACTGAAGGCATCTATTTTCAGAAATTCAATGCTGCTACATGTGCTGGTACACGTGCAGGTTTATGGAGCATATTCAATTCGCATTAAGAAATATTCAATGTGCCTGCCAGTGGTAATATATGAAAACTAATGTTTTTTTTTTCGCTCCAGTGTATCTGAAATGAATGCTCTGAAAAGTATAAATGTCACAGAACCATTGTCCAGATTTTCCATCTGAGAAACATTTTTAAAACCTCACATTTCATTTAGTTTTGCTGTCCATCATATCCTGCTCACATGGATATGCAATGCAAGAGGAGCATCAAAAGACAAAAGACCTTCATGTAGTGTACATGTATAGACTCCATTATAATTGATGCTTGGTGAGCAGACTCGATTTTTAATTGAAGCTTTGGATGTCAAGTGTACCGTGTGGCCGGTATAGCTGGAAGTAATCATTCCATGTACAATGCATAGCAGAAAGCAATCTCACGCCATGCACCTTTACAGCATGGCACCAGCACGTTGGTAATCCCTAATTCTTGGGCAACCTGTCTCCCGTTTCTCCCTTTAAAGATTAATCCCCTCGCTGCCCTGCCTCAAAAAGGTTATGCACCCTTCTTCATGGTGCCAGCCACCCAATCCAGCCTGGAGTGTTTGTGTACGCATCTTTGGTTTAATACCGCAATGAGGAGGAGAGGAGATTGCATTTGCCACAACACTTCTGGGAATCCCAGGCCTCCATGAGTCGATATGTCTGGTCTCAGCGGGAACACTCCTAGCAGGAGCACCCTGCTTCTATCCGTCTCTCACCTTACATGTCCCCAAAATGAGGGATTTCTACATCTGTGACCTGTGTCCTTTTCCCAGAATCTCGATTAGTACATTAGACGTTCTCTCTTTGATCCAGTGTGTGTGCTCTTTTTATAGCATACCCATGCTTGTACACTTCATCAGCTCAACTACATATATACCAACCATGAACTCACAGATTCATCAGCACAGTAGAGGCTTAAATCTTGTGTCTTGAATTCCCTCTCTATTTAAACTCTGTAAAGCACGAAGTTTTTCTCAGCGTCGACCACTGCTCACTGAAGGAAACGGTGAATTTCCCTCTTATAGTGGTGCTAAACTGCAGGGTAGGAAGTGTGAAACAGGGATGAAGCATGAAACGGGGATGAAGCGAACCTGACCACACAAAATTTACATACTGTAGGGGTGGCTGCAATGTATGACCTTCATATGCTAGTAAGCTATAACGGGGTAACCCATTATTAGTGGCCATGTATTAGAAATGGTTTTGGCTGTGTAGCAGGACGCAGGCGCATCATATGCCATGTAAATTTTGCATGTATTACAATTTTAAGTACCCATAAACATTGTAGGCCCTATATAGCATGTGTTGTTGAGGTGGGTCATTTGTTTGCCTTGTTTCCAGTTTTCAGTTTCGATAGGTGATATGAAATGAGACCAAGTATACAGTATTGTGTCTGTCGTGTTTGAAGTGGAGAAGGGGTTTGAAGGCATTTTTTGTCTTGAGGATTTTTTTTTTTTTTGAATCATTATTATTTTACAGGGGCTACTCTAAGGGCTACTCTTGAGGCTGCTATATATGCTTAGCATGCCTGGGGATTCATGGAAATTGAGGCAAAGGACCTTACACTTTACATTGTATACTGTATGTTCATTGTGCTGGACAAAGATATTTGTTACACTTGAAGTTAATAATTTAAAATGTTTAGTGATACTATAACAAGAAAACAATGAAGACCATAAACCATTGCATCAGTGTGTGTATTATCTCTCATGACCTTTATGGTCAGATGCACTAAATTTACTCACATTTTGCAATAAACAAGTCATTTTGCGCAATCTTTGATATGCAAGCAGTGGATGGTGCTTCATGTAGTTCCACTTCGTATTCATCATTGTGTTGTACATTGGACTTTGTATTGTGAGCTGCATTCATTATATTATCCATCCTCTCTTACTTTGTCGATAACTAAGGAGTGGCTGTCTACTGTACAGACCATGACAACCGAATCATCAAAACTTCTCTCCCTCGAACACTAGGGTGATGGAAAGACAATGACAAATACAAGTCTCACATAATGACAGCGAGCATCTATTATGTACTATTAGTATCGAAGTACTCTTAGAAGTCAATACTGTAAAAGTGGATATTTTCGCGCGACTAATTTTTTGCGCTAGGCCGGGTCAGAAGAGTTTCGCGTGTTTTTAATTCCGCGGAATCAAGACATCACGCACAGGAACGTATGGCAAGCAAAAATATTCGCGTGTTTTTATTTTCGCGCTAGTTTCTGGTTGCGCAAAATGCGCGAAAATTTCAACACCGCGAGTATAATATTGAGGTAAAATACAGCATTATGTACATATGATATAACGACAGCAGCAACAACAAAACCTTTATGGTAAGATACTGTACAAGCTGAAATTTTCGCGGTGGTTTTATTTTCGCGAATTTCGCGAATCGCCTTTGAATCGCGAAAATAACAACACGCGAAAATAACAATGCACGATAATAGCTAAGCTCATTTAGACCCTCGCAACCGCGAAATTAACAACACGCGAAAATGTCCTCCAAGTAGCAATTCGCGAAAATATCTGTACGCGAAAATTTCAGCTCGTACAGTACACTCAATTAACTCACATTTGCAATAAACAGTTGTTTTCTACAATCTCTGTATGCTGCCCTCATGCAGCAAAATTTGCGCCATTTGCGTGTTTGCTGCACCCGCTTTATACCAAATGCGATAGGGGTTACCATAGAAAATTCTTGCGAAAATTATCAGCAAAACTCTCCTTCCACTCGATTTCATGAATGAATGAATGAATTTATTATCCAATGCAATAACAATCATTGTACATGTTTATGGTCGTATCAGTTACCTAAAAAAGCGAGGACAAAACATTGTAGGAACCAGAAAATAGCATGAATGCTAGTCAAGTCTGGCCCCTTACAGATTTCATGCTGTGCTTTGGGAGTGTAGGGTAATTACGTGTGAGTCTATGGGAGCACTGCAGTATCGTAAGTTCAGTTACCAGTTCTAATTTTGTAGACTGAATATATATATATATTTTTTTTTTGTCTCCAGAGTAAAATAAACGTGATAGCATGAAAATACGATTATCAGAGAATACCTTTTATGCAGGAATATTCCTCGTTCGTGACTTATGAGAAGATGTATTTTTAACTTGAAAAGCAGTTTGCTTTGAGCATGCTGCTGCACAAATTTATTTTCCTGGCATTTTGGTATGCGTAATGGAATGTGGTTGTGATAGGGTTAAGTGGATCTCCTGCTTAAAGGAGACCTCCGGATGATTTTCAAATTTTTACATTTGAATATATATAAATTAGTTATACTGGGTACAGAGTTTCAGGATTTATAATGATTGGGATGAAAAATAAGAATGTTTTCAAAGTTTATAACAAATTGCAATGAACAAGGATGATGACATGGCAGCCTCACCATAAGAATGCATGAGATGTGGCTCAAGGAAGCAGCACAAAAGAAGAAGGCATGCATAGATTACACACAGGTGAGCTTGCAAGCATGCGGTATTGTAATGGAATGACACTGCTACATTTCTGAGATATGTGAGGCTCCTATGTCATCATCTTTGTTCAGTGTAATTTGTTTAAGGTTTTTGAAAGTACTGTTTCTCTGCTCAAGAACCACAATAAATTCTACAAATCTATACATGAAGCTGTTAATTTATGTACTACATGATGTGAAATTATGAAAATCGTCTGGAATGCCCCTTTAAGCAGTGGCCTATATCGGCCAGTGAATATCTCCTCACATGAAGCCAAGTATGTAAGCATAATATCAAACCATGTACAATTATTTCACCCATTGATATTCATGGCAACAAGTATACACACGCTACAACTCGCAGAAACAAAAGGATGATTAAAAAATGACACGGTATAACCTTGTAGTCTTTTGTATATTTTTGTATGTCACTACTAAGAAGTAATGTTCATTCATTTCCCAGTATAATCTTACGCAGAGTTCACAATACATTTGAAGTCATGATGTCTTTGACTCTGCCAGTGCTGAGAAAGAGGCAACACGGCTAACTTGAACATGTTTCTGTTTGTACACCATTCAAGTGATCAACACATACATTCAATACACATTATAATAGTGAGTTATGAACACATTTGCTTTTTCTACATTCTTTTTCCGATCATCCCTCCTTTCTCCATCTGACACACACACACAACATGTACCGGTACATACAATATTATGCACAGCTAGAGAGGGAGAGTGTGTGTGGCTCTCACATGGGGAAGGTGACTCTTCATACTCATACCAAGGAGCTTCAAGCTCCTTGCTCACACCAGGGAGGTGGAAAGAGTCTCTTCCCACCTCCCTGCCCTCACTGAAGTGGGGCAAGTGCATATACACGTGCATGCGTGAGTGGACGTGGACGCTCATGGCACTCATTGCGATTGCCAACACAAGGTCCTACTGCCCAACGACAAATATCTGGACTGCAAAGGGCAAAATTCGCATGGAAATTAACCTTCTCATAAGGAAATTAAAGTACATCCCTATGACTATTTCTAAGGATTTAGTTATGATTCTAGACATTGAAGATGGAGAGTTGAAGAGTTACATTTAAGTGTATATATCTTAGAAAAGCTGTTGTGGTTCTTAGTACGTCATAATGTACATATAAATTTTTGTTATAAACATCAAAGTTTGTTGTGCTTTAAAAACGATTTTCCTGTTAAAGCAGTTCCCAATTATAATGAATAACATTGATAATGAATAACATTTATATAGCGCTTAATACTGATGTTTCTAAGCGCATTGATTCGGAAAAAAAAAAGAAGAAGTATGACATTAAAATAAAATACAGCATTATGTAAATATACAAATTATGATATAACATGCAACAGCAAAACAACATAATTAAAGTTGAGTAAACAGATAAGTTTTCAACGATGACTTGAACTTATCAACGTTATCAGCATTACGAATATGGAGAGGAAGTTTATTCCAGAGAGACGGGGAAATAACAGAAAAAGCCCTATCACCATAGCGGGTGCAGGTGCGGGGACCATGTGATAGTTGGAGAGTGGAGGAAGAACGAAGAGAACGGGTTGAAGTGGAGGAGCGGAAAGAAATTAAGTCTTTGAGGTAAGATGGAGCAAGATTATTACATATCTTGTAAACGATAAGGAGGATTTTGAAGGTGATACGTTGATGTATGGGGAGCCAGTGGAGGGATTGGAGAACAGGAGTAATGTGGTCAGATCTTTTTGTAAGGGTTACAAGCCTAGCAGCTGTGTTTTGAATTCTTTGAAGTGGTGCAATACTAGAAGCAGGGAGACCAACAAGAAGGGAATTGCAGTAGTCAAGGTGGGAAGAAACAAATGCGTGGATGAGACGTTCAGTGGAAGACTGATCCAATAACTTACGGATTTTACCAATTTTACAGATACCCCAAGCAGCAGAACGACATGAGTTCTTAATGTGTTGTTGAAAATTCAGGTGCTTATCTACAATAACTCCGAGATCTCTGACGGACTGAGAGGTGGGTATAGTACTGTCTTCGAGGGAAAATTCTGTGAGAGAACCACCTCGCCTAAACTGAGAATGAACATATAAAAATTCTGATTTAACACAATTCAATTTCAAATAATTATCACATGACCATTGCTTAATATCCTCAACACATCTACTGAGTTTGCAGAGTGCTTCGACTTGAGTATTTGGTTGTATGATTATATAAATTTGAGTATCGTCGGCATACATAACATGTAGAATATCTTCATGAGAGTTGATTACAGAAGACAGAGGGGCTGTGTATAGAATAAATAGTAAAGGACCAACCACAGACCCCTGGGGGACACCATGTCTGTGAGGGAATGACTGAGAAAGTGCACCGTTAACGTTTACCATCTGGTGGCGGTCATGTAAGTAAGATGAAATCCATCTCAAGACTGTTCCCGTAAGACCAAAGTTGGACTCTAATCTGTTCAGAAGAATCACATGATTGATAGTGTCAAACGCAGCAGAATAATCTAAAAGCAGGAGAGCAGCTTCGTGGCCTTTGTCTACTGCTAAGAGGAGGTCATTGAGTACCTTCAATAAGGCGGTTTCTGTGGAATGAAAGTGCCTATAGGCAGACTGACTAGTAGGAAACAACTGGTGTTCATCGAGGTGATCTCTGAGTTGGCGAGCCACCACTTTCTCGAGAACTTTACCAACAAAAGACAAATTAGCAATGGGGCGGAAATTGTTCAAATCATTATGGTCTAAACTTGGTTTCTTCAAAAGGGGCAATATGTGAGACCTTTTGAAGTGCTCAGGAACTACGCCAGATGACAATGAGAGGTTCAGAATATGAGTTATTGCAGGAAGAAATTCATCTAGACACTCTTTTAGTAGCCATGTGGGAAGAGGATCTAGAGAACATGACTTGGACGGAAGAGAATTAATGAGACGTTTCACTTGTGACTCAGTGATTAAAGCAAACTCTGAAAATACACACTCGGTGTTTACATCTATGTGAGAGGAATTTGAGAAAGAGATTTCAGGAGACACTGGGAATGAAGAAGCAATGGTGCTAATCTTGTTGTCGAAAAACTCAGCGAACCGATTGGCCAGTACAAGATTTGAAGTATGGTCAGGAAGAACAGAATCCGGATGTGCAATTGTGAGTTTTTTGATGATGTTGAAAAGTTGTTTGGTGTCTGCGGCAGCAATCTCCTGTCTTAGGTGCCTTGACTTAGCGTCGGCAAGGCGGTTGTAGTAGGACTCACACTCTTGCCGATACAGCTCTCTGTCAATGCAAAGACCAGACTTGATCATACGGCGCTCTGCGCGGCGTCTGCGCCTCTTAGCCTCCTTCACTTCTGCCGTGTACCAAGGATTATTCGGCCGCACTGTTACTGATCTAGTCTTGAGTGGAGCGTACTTGTCAAGCAGTCTTGTTACATGAGAGTTGAGCTGCAGGACAGCCTCGGAGGGACACGCTGGCTCTCTGACCTGGGAAAGTGATGCTGCAATGTCGTATTTAAAGGAGCAGAGGTCCATAGACCGTAGATTTCTGGAGGTGATCTGCTTCCTAGGGTTCGCCGGGCCTTTGAGGTTGAGGGTGGTGATGACGGCGGAGTGGTCAGAGGGCAGAGATGTAACAAGATTCACATTCGATACAATATTGTCGACTTTTCTGCTAAGAACTAGGTCAAGCGTATGTCCGGCTTTATGAGTTGCCCCTGTAACATGCTGTTGAAATCCTAAAGAGTCGATGGTGCTTAAAAAAGACACAGCCAAATTATCCGAGCAATCATCAACATGTATGTTGAAATCCCCGAGCAGAATGGAACGATGGTCATCGATTGCCACTGATTCCAGAAGTGTAGGGAATTCTGACAAAAATAAGTTATTCGTTAAGTTGTTCTTAGCAGAAGGAGGTGGTCTGTAGATGCCATATACTCTGAGAGCAGATGAATGAGAAAGGTTGATTGTGACATCAAGGAGCTCAAATGATGAGAACATGAAAGTGTCATTTTTGGAAATACGTGCAGTTGAACGGACAAGCAAGCAGATGCCACCACCTCTGGAATTTGTTCGAGGGCAGTGTACAAAATCAAAGTTTGGAAGAGAGGCCTTCAGATCTGCAATTATCAGGTCGTCTTTTTGTGTGCCAGTTAACCAAGTCTCAGTTATAACGAGAATATCGAGCTTGGCATCTACCACTAGGTCACATATGTATGTAGACTTGTTGTTCAGGGAGCGAGCATTCCAAATACCAATACGAGTTACAGAGGATATGTCACTTACTGTAGGCCTAGATCTTGTCCGACGGTCTGTAACGACACGAGATAATAGATGTGGTTTGTGAGCTCTGCGACCACGATGTGTACAACGACGTCGTCTGATGCCGAGCTCACAGATCCTTTGCCAGACATCTTGATGAAGAAATTGGTCGGCACCTTTATTAAGGTCATGTAATGCGTGAACATCATAACTTACACGGTGGGGTGGATCGGAGTCATGATGCATACGTAGGCTTACATTGTCGCATTGGTGATGGTCCGACTGAGTCGGGCCAGGATTCAGCTGTATGTCCCCACATAACAAGATAGAAAGCTGGAAACATGCATGGTGGTTACTATAGTAAGCAATTGGATGACCATGGTATTTCCACGAGTCCGGTTTGGTGGTATTCACGCACTTAAAGAGGTCCAGGGGTTGAATGAACTGATCCTCTGCGGATGAAATGAATGGTGACAGGACTGCACAAAAGATGAGAAGCCACCTGCAAAACCCCTCCATTGATGATGATTGCTCAAGTACAAGAGTCAGTATACACTGAATACAAGAGTCTGTTTACACAGGAATTTGTGTCGGCTCACAAGAATGGATGAAAAGCTGCTTGGTAATCTCCTCCATTGATGGTTGCTCGATCAAGTACAAGAGTCAGTACACACTGAATACAAGAGTCTGTCTACACAGGAATTTGTGTCCGCTCACAAGAATGGATGACAAGCTGCTTGGTAATCTCCTCCATTGATGGTTGCTCAAGAACAAGAGTCAGTACACACTGAATACAAGAGTCTGTCTACACAGGGATCAGTCTCCACTGAAGCAAAGTATGCAGAATGGGTACCTGCACCCATGTACAAAATGGTGGCAAAGGGTAGTAGAACGGCATAGGAATAAAATACAAGAGAATATAACAAATCGTACACCAAGGATGCACCAAAATTGTCTAGGAAAGCCCCAAGAACAACAAAAATATTATGTTACAAATTAGATACAAAACACTCAACATAAAACACTTTACAGGAGGAAATATTACAGAGCCCGATATGAGTGGGGCTACCTAGACCAGGCGCACACCAAAAAAAAAAAAAAAAAAAAAAAAAAAAAAAAAAATTATCAGGTGAGCAATGTATTATTTATAAAAAAAGAAAAAAAAAAAGAATTGGAAATGATTTTGATGTGGATGTTCAACCCTGAAGAGAGCATGGTGCAATATTTTGGCAGCTAAATTCTGTCCAGGCAATGATATTTGACCTCGCTGCAGCTGATTGACTCATCAGAATGTGGCAATAATTGATGTTGAGAATCTAATATGGGTGTAGTGCCAAAACCCATTCTTCACTCATCCTCTGGGACATGGAATATGATATTGGGTTCTGGTATGATCTATTTTCAGATTTCTTCCGGGCAGAGGAAGTTGGTAAAACACACACACACGTTGTGTGTGTGGGAGTGTGAGATTTGCTTTTCAAAAAAAAGCAAACATCCATATTTAGTGGGTATTTCAGTCAGCCACTTTTAAGACAAAATTATATCTTCACAGCAATCAGCACTATTTTTTTCTCTAATGCATAGAGAACAATGTTGAGGATTCTATGGTCTGAATACTGGTATGATAAGTATATAATTTCTTAGAACTAGATCTGAAGTACAACTACATACAGTATGATATGCAATATGTGGGACATAAGACAAGGGGGGGGGGGGATTGTCAAGAACATTATCCAAAGGGTTCATGTAAAACAATCTGTCTTCTTTGAGCTTATATTCATTATTTGGAGAATTGTTGCTAAATGAATAAAACATTTAAAGACCTAATAAAATGGTTTAGGCATTTTTTTCTCAATGATGTAATAATATTAAATGTTAAATTCTAAGTAATTCTATGGTTGTGCGGGGTTTTTTACTGTTCTGAATTTTGTTCTATATTTGTTAACATAATGGATACAATTTCCTCGGTTTTGGAAAACTTGCTATACTTTCACCGCATGCGGCGCACTATCCCTTCTAAATTGTGATGACGTCTAAGAACGGAGTCGTTCACGACCAGTCTAGCCGTAGCCAGCGAGCTGGCAAGGCTATGCTAGCGCAGCGCAGCGACAGCCGGCGCGCGGCCGGCGGCTGCACTGGCTAGCGCTGGCGGGGGAGCGAGCTAGCGAGCGCATAGCAGGTGCTGCGCTGCACTGTTGTCATTGGCTAAGCCTTTAGACAAAAGAATATTTAATGAACTGTATCGGATTTAATACTGCCAATAATACAGATTACAACTGTGGTACCCTTGGATATCCATTATTTTCGGCGAACTCGTGAAATAGGCCCTACCACTGCGTGTCTGTACTAATAGTAATACTACGGCGACTCGCCTGTTTCAGCCCCACCGTGTGGCGTTCATCTCGGTAGGTAAGCACGGCGGTGGGGCTGCCTTCCACAGTGAATTGAATGCGGCGAAATGACTTCATAATATGGCCCTCGGCTCGACTAATTTAACGGCCAATTTAACCATAAATACAACCCTACCTAACCCTAAACCCTAGGAGGACCTACCTTTGCTTGCTAACGCACGGGTACGGTGCACGCGTGACTGCGGTGGGGCCTATTTCACGATAGCCCCACCACCACTGCGTGTCTGTACTAATACTACGGCGACTCGCCTGCTTTATAGGCCTAGACCTACTCGTGAATCCAGCCCCACCATGGCATTCATCGGTAGATAAGCACGGCGTTTGGGCTTCCTTCCACAGCATGATTTTTAGCATAAACAAAAACTACTCGACCAAAATTGACGATCATTCTTGGTATCGTTTTTCTGAGAAAATGACGCATCTAAATTACTGATCATATTGCAGAAACTGACTATGGGAAACTGGTTAGGCTTTTCTTCTTTTTTTTTAGCTAGCCACGACCCACCCTGTAACAACATCCCCTAACCGTTAGGCGTTAGAGTGTAGCCTCTGTACTACTACCAAAGATTCTGCTATTACTACTTACTAGTCTACTAGACCTAGTGCCGTAGTGGTAATAGTACACTACTAGTAGTAGTACTAGTAGACTACTACTACTAGTAGACTATCATAACTACTAGTAGACTGCTACTAGATCGACTACTACTGGTAGTTTAACTTGTAAGCGCCGGCCGACGGGCCAGGCCACGGCCGGGACGTTCCCGCTTGCTTGCTGCGGCCGGAGTAGCCGCTCACTTTGTGAGCGAGCTCGGCCTGTTCTTCTAATCTACTTACTAGACAGTTACAACTTACAATGTGAGTCATGTAGAATACAGTGTATCCTTTCTAACGTTAAACTATATGGGGGCATACCAGACATACCACTCTGTATTTCCCAGGCGATCGTTTCCGTGAGGTCTATTCTCGGGCTTGGTGCCATGTTCATACGCTCTTGCACTGGCAGCGGGGGAGATGCAGCTGGTTCATATCGGTAAGGTGCAGCCCCACGATAACGTTCTGGTTCATCGGCTGCCTCTCCCTCCCCATCTTCCCCTTCAACTTCATGTGCCTCCTCTTCCTCTCCGCTATCGTCAGAGCTGCAGTCTTCATCATCATCATCAATGTCGAAGTTTACCCATATAGGGGAAGACATTATGCTCGAGGTACCAGGTATCTGTGCAAGCTAACTTAGTGATAATGTACGTGGTAATGCGTACATGTACATGTCGACAGTCAGTGTGTCGACCGGGAGCGCACATCCCGCGGGCCCGGGCCTGGCCGGGCGCAAGGAGGTAGCTATCGTGTACGCGCGTGTACCAAGCTAGTAATCTGAGTGCTTGTGCTGAGCGGCGTCTGCTAACTGAGCACAACTCCGTGCTTATACGTCATCAATCGGTTCAGGGGTGTTGGTCACGTGACTATCTTTTTCGCAAAAGCTGCAACGGGGTCCTCCAAAAATGTGATATTTGGGGGAGTTTCTAGAAGCGATAAAAACCGGAACGACACTGACAACATATTTACATTGATAATCATGACATATATTTTACATTTCTTTTGCATATTAAAAAATTTTGCAAGCATTTTATTAGGTCTTTAATGCTTTCATGAAAATGCACTCCAATATAAAGACCAATTCAAGAATTTAAATTTGGCAAACCTAAGTCCAATTAAAGTGTTCATAATTCCTCATATGTCATAGGCATGGTAGTAGTTTTTACTGTAGTTTCTGATCTCTCTCAGCAGTAAATGAATTCTTTCCCTTTAGATGTGTTTGATTTGATGCCCAAAGTCCTACAGAGGATTAAAAAAAAAAAAAAAATGGGGGGGGGGGAGGGAATGGATGACTTGTCAGGAGGAAAAGAAAATGTGATTCTGGGTTTTGGGGGGCTTTTTAATGCAAGTGGTTTAATTACTTTTGTTCGGTGTGAAATGCCCTGATTTCTCAGAACACCTCTCTCTCACTACCTTTTCCTCTCTCTCACCCTCCCGTGCCGTTGCCATTTCCCTACAGTCCTGTACTTTTTTCTCCCTATAGATCTGTGTATAATGGGTCCGATGCTCCATGTAAGATAAGCCACGTGGAAGCGAAAGCGTGTCGTGGTCTCATACGAGGGGAGACATGCTAATACGTGCATGACGACAGATAGTGGTGGGCTGCTGTAGTGCACTCTCTGGGATGCCCAGGTACAGCATGAGGCGCTGGTGCAGTGGACTGGGGGGGAATCCGGCAGCACTGCTGCTAAGGATGGATTACCACAGTGAAAAGGCAGTGAAAAGGGTTATTGCACCGCCAGGCAGCAGGGATTTGGGGTTGTGGCAAAGATGAGCAGGGGAGGGGTGGCGGGAAAGTTGGATGGGATTGGGTGGGCGTGTCAGGTTTATGCCTACTGTGTATGAACAAGAGGTAAATAATAGACATTTTAGATATGGGCAACTGTGCTATGATTTCAAGCATTTTACCATTGTGAAGAGAATATTCATTGAAAATTAAATAATCTTCAAATGGGGGAAGGGGGTAAGAAACATAACTGCAAGAAGACTAGACAGGAACAAAATAATAGATATGATGTGTACTTTACATAGTTTTACACTTTTAAAATATTGGAATAGACCTGAAAATGCAGATCTATTAGCTAGATACATATTTCCAGGTATTTCATATTTGCCCTAATGTAGTTTTCATGAAAGTGAATCAAAATAATTTAATATTAGATGATGAAAAAAAAATCTTTTTTGTGAATATGAAATACTGTATCTGTACAGTGCAAGTGCTTGCAAAGGATCTTATTCAAAGCGAAAAGTGGACAAACTTCATCATGTAGCTTACAATGTACTGTCTGTTCAGCAACTCATCCATACAAATGTAAGAACAGCAGCACTGAATCAGGAAGAAAAAGCTGTAAAAATATGTGTGCATGTTTGATATGTTTGAAACCAGTTAGTGCCCCAAAGTGAATATATACATGTACAGGTAGATAGAGAGATATACGTACACACATAGATTTATGTTCACAGAAATTGAAGGAGGAATGATTGGAAGGGAATTAAGGCAGTTAATGATCATCTGGTAACACTACCTCACAAGTTTATTTTGTTGAAATCTGGTGGGTTTTCTGGTTGGTTTTACATTGCACTTGTTCACTGTAGTGATTGATTGATCTTTAACCATAATTGTTATTTTTGGGAAAAAAAATGTAAAAGGAAATGAATGGAACACAAAAGATATCAAAGCAGTTATGTCTTTTCTTATAACTGACTCTTTTTTCCCCTATTTGTTGATGAAGGAGACTGTCCTATCAGTGCAATCTAATATTCCCAGGATTAGCTATCTCACCAATAGATTGTAAAGATGTGTATTCATTCATCAAATGGAGAGTTTGTCCCAGTTTTGAGCTCTCACGTTTCTGCTATGTGATATTGATGCAGCTTTGGCTATTCTAGCTTTATGCCGGATATTGTGAATTCATACAACTTTAGTATGTACACTCTTAGAACTTGTGCAATGCCAAGTTAGCATTCATTTGTGGATAATATTTTTTCCTTCTTTATTACATATGGAAAAAGAAAGAAAGGAATGAATTAAACAAACCCCCTCCCCCCCCCCCATTATCCTTTCACTTGTTATTTATATTTTTATGCCTCCGCCACGAAGTGGTGCCGGAGGCATTATGTTTTCGGGTTGTCCGTCCGTCCGTCCGTCCGTCCGTCCGTCCGTCCGTCCGTCCGTCCTTCCGTCCGTCCATCCGTCCGTCCGTCCTTCCGTCCGTCCGTAATGAATTTTGTGGACAAGGTAACTATCGAAACCTGTTGAGGTATCCTAATGAAACTTGGCATGTATGTGTATTAGGGGGTGAAGTTGTGCCTATCAACTTTTGGGTGCACATGCTCAAGGTCAAAGGTCAAAAGGTCAAGGTCAAATACATAAAATTTCACTATTTCCACCATATCTATTGAATGCCTGAAGATATTTTCTTGAGACTTAGTGTATACATGTATTACCCAATTAAGATTCTCTGGTGAAAGTTTGGGTCATGAAGTCAAAGGTCAAAGGTCAAAAGGTCAGGGTCAAATACATAAAATTTCACTATTTCCACCATATCTATTGAATGCCTGAAGATATTTTCTTGAAACTTAGTGTATACATGTATTATCCAATTAAGATTCTCTGGTGAAAGTTTGGGTCATGAGGTCAAAGGTCAAAAGGTCAGGGTCAAATACATAAAATTTCACTATTTCCACCATATCTATTGAATGCCTGAAGATATTTTCTTGGAACTTAGTGTATACATGTATTACCCAATTAAGATTCTCTGGTGAAAGTTTGGGTCATGAGATCAAAGGTCAAAAGGTCAAGTAGAAATATTAAAACTTCTTTTTTTTTCTCTGTACCTTGGAAAATTGTTCAAGGTATCTTCATGGAACATAGTATATACATGTACTGACTGGAAGTGATTATCTAGAGAATGTAGGGTTCATGGGGTCAAAGGTCAGGGGTCAAAGGTCAAGTGCAAGACTTCAAAATTTTACTATTACCCTCATATTTATGCAATGCCAGCAGGGTTATTTTTTTTACACTTGGTGTATGCGTGTGTAACCTAATAGAAATTCTCTGGAAAGTTTTTTTTTTCTCTTTTTGCCTCAAAGGTCAAAAGGTCAAAGATCAATTGAAAGTGCTGAACTAACTTTTTCCTCCATATCTCGGAAGTGGCTCAAGTTACCTTGAAACTTAGTACATATTATGCATGTTCTACCTGAAAGTAATTATCTCATGAATTTTAGGGTCAAGGGCCAGATGAAAATGGTAACAATTTACTATTCAATTCAGAAATTGCACTTTTTCTCCACACCTCTACCTTGAAAATTACTCAATGCCTAAATGTATGAATGGTTCAAAGTCAAGTTAAAGTCCTTAAATCCCTAGATACATTCTCTCTTATTCATCCAATTAAACCTACGTCAAGGAAGGTGAACATTCAACACATTTGTGACAAACTTGTCATTCCAGTATTTTGCCAGTTTTGTGAAAATGTAATCACACATTGTCCACATGTACTATCTAGACCTATTGAGAAAATCATGCATTATGGCGGAGGCATACCAGTCGCCAAAGCGACATTTCTAGTTCTATTTATATTTTTCAGTCAGCATACAAATGACAAAACAAACAGGTAAACAAAACCAGACAAAAGAGTTGACATGTCTGTGGTAAACCTTGTAATCCTCTTTTTGTAGATCATTGCAAGTTGCACTAAAACAAATGAAAAAAAAAAGTCCTGAAGAGAGTAGAAAAAGAGGTACAAGGTATTAGACTCACGGAACATAGAGCATAGCTCCTCATAATTTTAATTTTGCAATATTGTACATAGTATCGCAACACTTACTACAGGGCATCTTCTATTCCCTTGAAAGACGGCCTTAATCAGGAAAGAGGTTTAATGTGATAAAATGCCATGGCTAGTGCACAATGTGAGCAGTCCTCGGCTGGCATGAACTTATTGTGTTTTTAAGAGTGTAAGGGTAGCAAGTGATGAACTTCTTGAATAACATTTGCCATTATAGATGGGATGGATTCATGATTCCATGAGCAGCATTCATAGCCAGCTTGGGAAGGTTGATTCTTTGCCTCGAGTTGACATGGTTGCATGAGCATTTTGAAGAAGCCTTGCTGACGGCTGTCCTCCAGTTTTACACCGTATGTGATGTGAAGAAATTTTCATCAGTTTTATCAGTGCTGAAAAGGAAAGCTCTTGTTTTCACATGTCAAAAAGAGTGTGTATAAAGTGATGTTTAGCATTTAACATTCTGAGTGTATCTTCATGTTTGCATATGTCCCCTTTGGGCTAGACACAGTGTATGGAAATTACTTGAGGATAGACTGTCATTGATTAGAATTTTTTTTTTTTGTTTAAAGCTCATGATGCTTATTAATGTCTTCTTTGTCAACCAGACCCTTTAAAGCATGCTGTTAAATCTTATGTGTTGGTTGTGCAACCAAGTTGCACATTTATACTTTTGGCATGTTACCAACTGTCTGTACCTTTGTACTTATGAGTACTATGACCTCTTCTTGCATCCTGCCGATGTTGTGTCAAATTCCACCAAACTGAATTATTCATTATATTTAATGAGCTCTAATGAGAATCTTTGATGTATCCTATTGATAATATTTTGATTATTATGAGTGGTTTGCAGTGCTTTGAGTGAAGTGTGCTTGCCAGTCAGCAGATTTTTTTTTTCAACTTTTTTTTCTTTGTCTGTTCTATTTTTTTCTCCTACCTCCCAAGTGTAAGGTGGATATTATTTCTGTGAAACACTGTGATACATGTTCACACATTGTAAGAGCGCTATATAAGTACCCATATTGTATTGTATTGTATTTCTTCTGTCTCAGTGCATGTGTATTATTCATTCATTATATGCAGATGGACATGTGGTGCAGCAGATGAACGAGAGGCTGTCCGTGGGGTTCACAGAGCAGGAAGTGCTGAAGATATTCTGCAACGTGTGCGAGGCTGTGTCAAGACTTCATCACTGTCAGACGCCCATCATCCACAGGGATCTTAAAGTGAGTACTCACCTCTGCCTTACTATTTTTACCTCCGCCAAGGAGTTTATGTTTTTGTTGGGGTTCGTTTGTTTGTTTGTCTGTTTGCAAAATGACTAGAAAAGTTATGAACAGATGGAATAGAGGAAACTTACAGGATAAATTGATAATGACACAAGGAACAGATGATTCAATTGTGATAGTGATCCATGAATTTTATGAATTTTTGAAGGATTTTTAGTCTTTCGGCAAATAGGGTCAATGAGCTTGGGAGTTCAAACTGCGTGTATCTGGGGTGTGCATATGCACAATAAAGCATGCACAATAAAGCATGTACTCTGCTCAAGGCGCCGCACAGCTGGAAGCTGATTAGGTACTACAAACACAACGCTTCTTTATTATCGGGAAATGGGGCGATTTTCAGCATGCGTACATATGAGTGGAAATGAGTTGCTCTGCAGAGGTCTGCACTCTGAGATTTGCAGTGTCTGACATTGTTTTGTTGCAACTTTCGCTTTTCTTTCACAACTTTTTATGGTATCAATAAACTGAGAGGTGTTTCGAGCTAGCATAGTGCAGTCTGACAAAGTGTACTGACGATTGCCATCAAGTAAAATAGGAGACATTGAAGAATATATTTCACGATCCGACAACAACAACAACAACAACAAAATCTTCCTCTTCACGATCCGACAACAACAACAACAACAACAAAATCTTCCTTTTATGGGCAGGTTCAAGAGTAGAAATAAACCAACATGAACTGACTGTCCGGCAAGAACACTTTTTGCTGGTCCCTTGGACCTATTTTTAACACACAAATTCCTGTACAAGCGTTGTGAAGCAGGACCTTCCTTCCTGTATGCCTGGGGAGACTTTCAGCTGTGGGGAGAGATGCTGCTGGTGATGTGGAACAACATTCCTGGGGTCCTGCCCCACCAAGAATTGCTGAGAGATGTTAAACCATCCTTTCTGAGATGTCCCCTTTTTGTCAATTTTGAGTTAGACCATGGTTATTTTTATTGAGGTTGCCTATTGATGGACTGGGCATGGAAAACATTGCTTGATATCCATAGATAAAGTGAATCATACATTTTTGGGAAGCTTAAGTCTTTAGGAATACGAATAATCAAGTTTCAGAACGTGAAAACTTCTCTAGGATGATGGAGAGGTGGTGTTTTGACACCCTTTTCTGAACGCCATATCAAAGCCGATTTGCATCAAATAAACTTTCAATTCCCCTTAGAATTGTATTCTCTTTAACATTTCATAGAGTGGTTTTTAGATATCTCGCAAAACATCAAAAGCTGAATCCTCACCTCAACCAATACTACACATCCTTTTGAGAGGAAAAAACCCAGAAAGTCACAATCTGTCATACTGGGAGTGATTGTAATACTAATCGTCTTTAACATTATGAACTTGTGTGTAGCAGAGTATTCATTCGCTGGGACTCAACATAACATTCTATGAAGCAGATGTTTGGATTACACAGTATTCACTGTGACAGGGAAAAAATGGCCAGTGTATGATGATACATTCTCAGAGGAGGGGGGGGGGGGGGGGAATGAAAAGGAATAGCAACGACCATTCAGCAGTGACCATGTTGGAGCCATTACAATTCAAAATCTTGTGATGCAAAACCCTGTCAATTGATTCTTCCTCATCTCAGTCTGTGCTGGCTGCAACATTATGGAAGGTATTGTGTCAGAAACAAAA
Source organism: Diadema setosum (assembly GCF_964275005.1). Classification (NCBI taxonomy): domain Eukaryota; kingdom Metazoa; phylum Echinodermata; class Echinoidea; order Diadematoida; family Diadematidae; genus Diadema; species Diadema setosum. The sequence goes on from NC_092689.1 coordinate 38,801,914, forward strand.
GAGAAAGTTCTGTCATTTCCAAATCTGTATTACATTGTTGTGAGTACACGGCTGCATATTGAGACTTTGTCTCTCTTCCAGGAAGTTCAGAAGAACAAGCTACCTGCAGTGTAAATTATCTCTGTGCTACTACCAAAGTACATTTGTATTGTTTGATTGTTTTAGAGTGGCCTGTGTGTAATCTGGGAACAGGGAAGAGATAATGCATCCTAAATTGTACATCGTAGCTAGGGTGGGAAAGAAACCTTAGCTAGGCAGCACTGCTGTAATGTGCTGTGAGTGCATTTCAGGGCTTTGTTTGCTGATCACATTTGGCCATTTTCAAACAAAAGTGGACATGAGGGTGAAAATTAAAACTTGGAAGAAATCAGTAGGCTTCGATATTTTTTGAAACTAGATATCTTAGACCATATTCTTCCATAAAGATTACGTAAAATAATTTATTATATCTCGTAATACAGCAAATTTAGGACTTGGGTAATTTAATGTCATAAAATGTGTATTTTTGCATCAAAATTCACATACTGCAAATCATGATAAAATATTTGTATTTGAAGAGTATTTGTTGATAAGATAAAACCTTAGTATTGTATTTATCCCCTGAATAGCATTACATATTCTCAGAAATCATTTTCAGAACAAATGAGGGCTTCAAAGTTTTCAAAAATGGTTGTCGTGTCACTCACGTTTTAAACATAAAAAGTTTTCTAGAGCTGTGTATTTTGAAAATCAAATTACCCCAATACAAAACCAAATACAGTTTCACCATACCTTATTTCATGTGTAGTAACCTGGTCCAATTTGTAATATGTAAAGCCAGAATCTACAGTCAAAGTTCTGTCGTGTCACTCACAATGTCGTGTCACTCACTATATCATATTGTACACAAATCAGGACAGAGACTAATCATTAAAACATTATACTAAATGGAAACTATGAATATAATCAAATGTCATCCCTGGTAGGAGTAGACCTCCTGTAGCTTTTCCTATTTATTTTCCAATTTGCCCATTGCAACAGGAATAGTCTGGTTATGATGAGTTCATCTGCATGTTACAGTGTGTTTGTGTTTGAAATCGGCACCATATCTTTTTCATGTGGGCATTCCCCCCCCCCCCCCCAAAAAAAAAAAAAAAAAAATCCCAAGAATAAAAAACAAAGATAATGAACAAATATCCAGAAACAACTTTGTTTCACAGTGGATAGTATTTAGGAAGGGTCATAGCAAACCGATAATTTTTGGTCCAATTTGGAAAAAAACCCCAGCATTTTTCAGCTATTGAAATAGTGTGTCTTTTGCTGAAAATATTCATATTTGGCAAAATTTGCATGTACAAGGTAGATCTTCTAAAGTAGAAATTTTCACTATAAAATGACTTTCAGCTGATTAATCCTCCTTGGTATCTATATATATATATATATATAAATATTCAAATTTCAACCCCTTTCAAAGTGCCATGTCTATCCTATTTTGACATACAAGTTTTGGTAGAAAAACAGTGTTTTGGTCAAATTTTGTTCTAAATTCAAATGCAAAGCTAAAATGTGATATCACACAACACATCCACAAAGTTCTTTAAAAACCTGCATAATTCAATTAAAAGAAAGTGCTATGGACATTACATCGCCATGCTGCAGACATTACACATTCGTAGAAAAAGTATTTAAATGTAAAGTTATGATTGAGAGTAATAGTTTGGATTCTACACTGCAATATTGATATCTGTCATAATGAATGCCCGAGCCCTTGCATAATTTATTAAACATTGATGTGGGACTAAATTTCATCAGCAATAAGTGCACTGTTCAACAAGGTTTTGACCAATCTTCTGCATCCATTACGATCTTCTATACAAGCTTGTAGATACTACATATTTTTACCATGAAACTCTCAGGCAATTGCTGTAACCTTCAACTCTGTAACTATGTAACAGCAACAGCATATCATGCTGAGCGATTACACTGTGTTGGCAAGATTGTGAGTTGAAACATTGTTTGGGAAGAGAAACAGAAACATCCCTGTTATGGTCAGTTGCTGTCTGACTTGTCTGTGAAACACATTCCAACTCAGATTGTGAATATCTGACCATGTCATGACTGGTAGCCATCTCGACACATTTTGTCAGATAAGAGAGATGTGCTCAAACATGACACTCTATGCAAGTTGTGTTTGGGGCATACAAAAGACATTATCAATTTACTATTCAATCCAGTTATGTTTCATCATTCAAATAATGTGGATTGAAAAGGAATGTGACTGGAAATACCCCTTCCTCAGAATCTACAGTTTGTTCCTTCTAGTAACCGTATTTTGGTTTGTAGAAATATAATGTTGTATCATAGCAACATTTACGTCCTGAATTACTATTACTTTGCAGAAGAATCAAGTGTTTTGTACTTTTAGAAATCATTTTGTACTTGATTTTTTTTAGCAATCCAGAAAAGTGATTACTGTGGTCAGACTTTACTAAGTGATCTGTTAAGAGGCTAGTGCTAGGAGTATGAAATTTCTGAAAACACAAGAATCCATCAAAATTGCTTTGAGTGCAGCAAAGGAGAGCCATTCTTAGAACAGAATGAAGTCACAGCAGTAGTCCTTCTCCCACAATGAACCAACAACAAGAAAAAACAACAATTAAACACTTTTAGTAGCTTCAAGCCGATGTGGAAGCAAACAAACCATTTTTTCTAAACAGACTTTTCTCATCCTAGAAAGGATTGCGTAGAAGAAATAAAGTAAAACAAATCCTTCATAGTGCAAAATTACATACTGAACATTTGTTGAAGTCTTACAAGGTGTGCATTAGTTTTCATTAGAATAGAAATTGTTTATTAGTGCAGAGTTACCATGAACATAATGCCAAAAAAAGTTACATTGTTGAGATAATTGTGGAATTTTTGCACTTGTCGTGTCACTCACGGCACGTAAGGGTGAACCATTTACAACAGAGATGGAGGGATTGATTGTGACTATATATGTTAGATAGGTACACTATTGATGTACATGCACTAGTACTCATGGTTCTCTTGGAGCACTACTTTGGCACGAATCTAGCTGTAACCGTTAATGGTCAGAAACCCATGTCCGAAATTTGTCGTGTCACTCACGCATCGTTTTTTAATCATAATTTACTTGTTAATTGGAGAATTCAAATCCAACTGGTAATGGTACATGCCAGTCCTACACTGAACCTAAAATGGTAGTCATGATCCATTCATAACCTCCAGGTGGGAAGATATGTGCCCTTCTAACTCTCAGATTGTCGTGTCACTCACGTTTGAAAATGACCATTTGTGTTTACCCACTATCTGCATAATGGAATCACCACCTTGCATTCTGTGTGTGCAAGTAGAGATTGTGGGTGTGTTACTAAGGTTTGTCTGCCCTCATATGGTTGAATCTATTTATTATAGACTGATAACAATGCAAGTGGCATACTTTAGAAGATAGTATACTGACCACTGGAGGGATTTTACCACTCAGAGGAGTCACATGTTGTTTTTTACCCTCAAAACGTCCCTGTAGTGTTTCTACTGACTATACATGTGTCACCAGAAGTCTCTGAGTTGTAAAGTGCAATACTCCAGTCCCCGTGGAACCTTCGGTAGCAATGTGTGGATAATGAATCAGTGTTAGTTAAATTGCTATCTTCCTTTGCCCCTCAGGCTGATGCCAACAAGGAATTGGGCTGACCAACATTTATTTCACCTCAAGTATGAGACAGTGTGATAAAATCAAGTGAATTCTGCGGTCAGTTTCCTTCGATAGTTTTAGTGTCACTTTGAACTCTTCTTCAGATGTGCTAAGTGAATATTGTGGAATTCAAACATTCCAGTAGATTTTAGACAAATTTCCATTTATCATCTGTATGTTGCTCCTTTACCAGAGTTTTTACAGGAAATGCCACTCTTGCATACACTGTAGAGAGAAATAACACTGTATTTCATTGGACTGTAATAATCCACCCATTCGACTTTGGTCTACTTTTATAAAGAGCATATGAAGCATCTTCTAATTTTGACCCGTTTAGGACGGTTTGATTTTGCTACAACACGCATTTCCCATAGACACCTGCCCGAGTATACTTGGGACTTGTCCTCAACGGGTTAAGGCACATGTACATTGTATGTGTGGAAGATTGTAAGCTTTGCATGCACACTCACAATGCGGCTCTACATAAGTGTAATCCACGCACTCTGCTATCTTTACTTTTTTTGTTGTAATGAGCTACTACAAGTATGATGAGACCTGGATATTTCTTTTTAAAGGAGTTTGTTTTTTCTTGCTGGTAGAACTTAGAACTTGCATTAGAAATGTCCAAATGCAGCTGTCAGTCTAGGTCAGTTGTTTTTGTGCAACCAGATACAGCCAGGAGGAAAGAGAATTGTCGTATAAAATATTGTTGTGGGTATCTTTATGAGGCAGCATGGCATTACATGTGCATAGTGATAATACAGTGCAGCTGTTTGTGTGCGAGACCCTGGCATTACATTAAATCTGCATTGTGTGTGCAAGTACTCTGCCTGCAATTTTTAGCACAGTTTATTGCCATGGCATGTAAATAGAGTGTGGCTGCACTCACAGGAGAACAATTTGAATTCATAACAAAGCAGCAAAGCAGCAGCAAAACTTGCCCTGCATATCTGTACATGCTCACTTAACGTGCACTATTTGGGTGAAAAGGTACAAAACATAGAGCAATAATATGTAAGCTGAACATGTCTCTACTGTACAGTCCTACATCATTGCTGTAGTTCACTGTCCCTCCTCTATTACTGAGTCTCCATCAAACAAGGAGTGATGAATCAAGGTGATATTGATGTAGGCCAGAAGGAGCAGGGACAGTCCAAGAAGAGGCCTCTTTAAATTTTCTGCTTCTTACACCCCCCCCCCCCCCATGCCATTCCAAGGTTTTGACAGGCCTGAAGAGGCAAGTAATTTATTACCATTTGCAGGAGGACCTCTTTCTACCCGCTGGCTAGACATTTCAAGGAATCTTCATGCCTCTCTCCACTGCATTGAGGCAGTGCTGACATTATGATAGTATCAGACCCCCTGCAGCATTTTTTTCTTCTTTTTTGGGAGAATATTAGGTCTTTGTGTGTCACATTACACTGCTCATCTCATTCTGAGGCATATGATGTGATATTTAGTACCCTGGGGTACCAACGAGGAATGCACCATTTTGCTGCATTTTTAAATTTTATTATAGCGCTGTACCCTGGGTTACCATAAACTAGGTGAGGATAATTTTTTGGCACTTTATGCAAAAACATTTTGTGATCTTACAGTAATACAACAATAAATCAACGCTTCTGTAAAAGCTGCTATTCTCACAAATTTTGCGATCACGGTTTGATCACGCAAAATTCAGCACAAACAGCACAAATTCCAATTTAGTGATACCTCACTGGTTTGTATAGAAACTGGTACTCAGTTAGAATAGAGAGCATAGCAAGTGTATTGGTAATGTGATTTATAGAGCTTGGGATGTATCTCATAATAATTTGTGCAGATTAGCATTTGGAACTGCAATTATGAACACTCCTATCAATATTTTCTCTTTTTATTATAATGATTTTGATCTTTATCATCATTTTATTTATTATGATTATTGCAGGAATAGTTTCCTTGTATTGCATTGCAATCTGCTGTGCATTTTTCATACCACTGCTACATAAACTGTCTGGTGTAGCAGTTTTCTTCCATAGAAGAGTAACAGGATACCTTTTGAAATATTTTCATCACCTGAAATTTAATTGCTAATCAAATTCTAAGTTGAACAATATTCCCTGTATTGTATCATATTTAAAATTATCACTAAAACTTTCTTTCTGCATTGCATTCTGAGATACAATGTAAATGAGGTCATCCAAGGGTTTTCTTTACTAGTACAAACAGTCAAAGGCCATGGCTGGGACAATGTCAAGATGTCATGCCTTCCTCCTATGAAAGAGAGAATATGTCGAGTTTTAGCAAAGTTTTACACAGATTTAGGATTTCAGAAAAAAGATCTAATGAAATCCATGTGTATGCAATTGCTAGTATCCTTTGCCAATGGTGCTCTACATCTCAAAATATGTCTAAAATGTTGTAAATTGAGTATTTGACAGGAATCAAGATACCAGGATTTTCAGTAGAGTGATTGTTTGAAAGATTCTGTGAGGTACAACAGACAGACCATCATATGCCTGCATTTCACTGGTGAAATGAGAGACCATTTCATGCTCATCAAATTATGACTGGGACAAGGACACATCTCAATGTTTGTCTTTTTCTCACTTCATCATTCTTCATTGCACCCAGGTCGAAAATATTCTCATTCATCGCAGCGGCAACTACATGCTGTGTGACTTTGGCAGTGCCACTGGACGTGTCCTGGACCCAAAACATCACAGTGTCAACGACATCAAAGATGAAATAGAGAAGTAGGAAAGTTTGTTGGCATCTGTATGTCTCTCTCTCCACTTTCTCTTTCTTTATTTATTTTTTTCTCCCAGTCTCATTCTATTTCTGATACTGTTACATCTACAGTAAATGTACAATGTGGAAAGCAAACACTTGTATAATATACCTTGCAATGAAACAGGAGCTCTTTTCAGGAATTCGATAACATGAAGAATTACAGAGTTTGCTATATTCTGTTGTGAGCGCAGCCAGCCGTTTTTCAATGTGAGCATTTCTTTTCAGTTTCATTGGGGTAAGCTTTCTGCACTTTTGTGATTGAGATGGATCTTGAAATCATGGACATGCTGTTGGACCAGTATCCAAATGAGCGCTTGATCAGTTCTTAAAGGATTGCAAATTCAGATTAAGTGTGTTTTCATGAACATTGAAAGATTAGTGAGCCTGTCTCATGAGGGCTTTGTACAAATATTTAATTATGGACATAAAAATGTAGTTCTGTTCCTAGTGTCATGCGTCTTCTTGTTGATAATTCTCCATTTGCTTCATGTCCTTCTACTGATGTGCATCTTTTTTTCTCCATCTCTTTTTCATTCCTCCTCATCACCATCAATTTCCAGGTACACCACAGTGTCATATCGCTCGCCCGAAATGATTGATCTGTACTCGGAGAAGCCCATTACGACCAAGGCTGATATATGGGTGAGTGTGCCGCAGTGCAAATAGGGCCGAAAATGTGGTACTCCACATTCTCCTTTCAAAGAAACACCTCCGTCTTCAAAAGAAGAGCAACAGAGATTGATGCCCAACAAGTTCCAAAGCTTCCATTTGCTTATTAGGTCACTTGATGCTTGTACTTTAAATGAAGTGATTCTTGTATCCTTTTTCTACCGCTTTCTATAATACTTTATCATGAGGTTGTTGTTAACTGTATGTCAGGTACCTTTGCAAAAGTTTATTGACTAAAACACTGCTTTCTTCACCAAGAAGAAAAGGAAATATTTTTCAGAACCTACTTTGAGAGTACTGTCAGTCACCATCAGATAATGTGACATTTATAAAACAATGCCTTGAGGTATACCAGTGATGTGATATGTATATGTGTAGTTGAATGATAATAAGCTGTTTTTTATATAGTACAGTCATGAAATACTCATCAGTCCATTTAACATGATGAAACTGCCATAACTACCAGCTCAAAAGCAAAATGTGAGTTTCTCAAGATTCTTTTTGAAAGTAGATACTGAGGGTGATGAGTGGGGTTCCTTTGGTAATGTATTCAACAGTGTGGGGTCACAAAGTACAGCCTTCATTGTTATGTGTGGTACTTGAAGCACAGTGGTATAAGGGAGTGCAATTCATAATGTTATTAAAGGTGGGGAGAGTGTAAAATCAGGAGATAAATGTATAGGAGCATAAGCGCTGGAAAACCAAAAATGATATTTTATTTGTGATATAAAATGCAAGTGGCGTGACATGTTTGCATGGTAGATTGTAATCGAGACTACCAATGAGTTGTTTATAGTCAACTTCAAGAGAATGTTCCGCTTGTCTCCTCCCTGTATTATTATGCAGGCTCTGGGTTGTATGCTGTACAAGTTGTGCTTCTTTACGCTCCCGTTTGGTGAGAGCAGCCTGGCGATCCAGAGCGGCAATTTCACGATACCAGACAATTCTAAGTACTCCAAAGAGATGCACATCCTCATTCGTAAGTGTGTTCAATAAAGAATTGTCAACCTGGGTTATGTTTATATTTGCTGTCCGGGCAGTGCATATGGTCTCCAGAAGTTAAAAAATAATCAGAGTTGATTTGGTCTTTAGAAGTTCAAAAATAAACAGAGTTGATATGGTACTCTGCTGGCATTATACGCAGTGATAGTTTGTTTATGACGCACTCGTATTTCACGAGTGTCAGTTTCCACATTTATCCTGTTAATTATTAGCGATGAAGAGTGAGAGAGTGAGAATGGCTGAGACTCCTAGACAAGTTGCCTGTACCTCGAGCCTCTTGTATTATGGCACATAATGCAGCCATAACCCAAACCTGTGGGCAAATCTGAGAATGATATATATTTGATAGCAATTTTTTGCCAAGTCTTATGAAGGGAAATGATGTTGTTCTGTTTCACATTTTGTATCACAACAGTAATGTGATCAGTCCTGAATCTCAGAGTTATTTATGTGTGATATCTTCCATTTGTAGCCAAGCTTTATGATGACGAATCTTTTGTTCAGTGTGGCAACCCTACTCCCATTTCCATATGATTCTTGAAATCATATATGTTTGACATGTTGAATTTCTAGCCAATTCTATTGAATAGGATTATTTTTGTTCTGTATCACAGCCGCAACTTAATCCTGTTCATGATTTTCAGAATTTGTTTGATATCTTTACGTAGTGGCCTAGTCTCATTGAGTGTGAATCTGTTTTGCCCCATATCCAACCCATAAAGTGATTGTGATCATGAATCTTAGAATCATATTCATTTGTTGATATATTCAATAAATGGTCAGGCCTTATAGAAGTATAGTGCTTTGTTCCATGCTCTAAAATGTTGCAGTACCAGGCTATGTTAACTGTTCTTGTATGATATAATTATGATTCATATTTTTGACAGTGTTAGGATTTCACCAAGCAAAGAGGACCAAATTAAGCATATGTACGATTAACTTCTAGTAGTGTATCTACACATCATTACACAGGTCCAGATGCCATACATAATTTGTTTTTATTTGTGGGCTTTTTTGTGCATTGGTTTGTGAACGTATTTCCATTCGCTCATGGTATGACCTCTAATTGGTTTGTCTTCCATCTGTTGCTAGGTTACATGCTGGAGGTGGATCCAGAGCGGAGACCAGACATCTTCCAGGTTTCTTACCTGGCATTCAAGGCAGCTGGGCTGGAAACACCTATCCAGAATCTCCATGTAAGAAACTTACCAAACAATCTCTTTCTCTCTCCCTTCAGCACCTGATATTTGTTTATATTTCAGTTCTTGTATCCCTTTCTAAATTCTTTGTCCAAGTGCTACAGCTCCTTTATTCTTGGAACCACATATTGTGTGTACTTAAATGATTTGGCTTATTAGTCAGGTGTGTAGTTTTCTATCATATTCCCCTGTTTGAAATGAATACTTGTCTTTTGTGTCAGTCATTCAGTCCATTCTGCTTTGGTTCTCACCCTTGGCGGGGGTAGGGGGGGGGGAGGAATGAGGGGTCTGCAAATAGCATTGTAAGAAGAACTGGAGTGACAGCACTTTGTATGGGTGAATGTACTAAGATTAAATGCCTTTCTGGAACCCTTTCCGTTTCCATGTTTATGCAGAGGAAAGAAAGGTATCTTTGTTGGTCAAGATGAGACATCAAAGTGGTGGAATGCTGTGATATGTTCTCCATATGAGGCAATTTAAACTCAATTTAGTTGATTTTCTGTGTAAACCATCGTGATGTTCCATGATGAGGGACTTTGATGTTTGTAAGATATTTGATAAGAATGAATACTGTACTTTTGTTGACTTTGCTGAAATGGAAAAATAAATATTTCAGGTGGGAAAAAAAGATACATAGTGAAGATTGCCATGACAAGTGGATGATAACTTTGTATTTATATGTGACCCGCTACAACAAAATGATCCTAAAGTCGGGCGAGGTCGATTATTTGAAAATTGCACGATATAATCCCCTAATCTTTCTGCTTTAGATTGATATATAACACATTTTATAAAAATAATCGGCTGCGGAGATATCGATGTTTAAAAGAGAGGATGTCGAGACGTCTGGAAAATCACTGTTTCGAGAAAAGCGCCCTAAAAGTCTTCCTTTCGACGCAATCGCGATCAACGGACACGCCAGTCAGTTTTCACCTCTGGACAATAGAAGGTAAGCCCTAGCAACCCCCGAAGAGTTCATTCAAGCACATCAGCGTCGGCGGTCTCCTCACCAACCAATCAGTGACCAGGATGTGAGAAGCGGCTGAGCATAGCGCAGCCCGCCCGCACGCACCAGTCGACTGGGCAGTGTGCGAGCTTCACGCTTCGGTCAGCAGCAAGCAGCAAACTGACCAATGAGATCACTCTGGTCGTTGTTAGGGGCGGAACCTATCTGTGGCGCTCAATCCAAATTTTCGAACCAGTTTCTGCTTCGTTGAAACGCCAAAGAACATGGCTCAGAAAAACGCTATTTTTTGGTCTTTCCTTTTATCATTTTGCTTCAAAATTTCGACAGATGATAGAAGACATGTTAGACTCCAATAATATATCAAAAACAGACAATCGTAATTTTTGACCAATTTTAATGCTCTGACTTCAAACTCGATTTTCACGGCTTCGACCGTGCGCGACTTTAGGACCTTTTTGTTGTAGCGGGTCACATATGTTTGCTTCTTTCAGGTAATCACAATTTTCCTCTTGTATATCAGTTTTTAGTCGTGTTGATTTCAGTGAGTGTAGGAATACTCCCTACTCACAATACTAATGCCATGTAAGTTGCATGGTTGACATATTCTTTGAAAAGCAGTGGCTTCATGTTAAGCCGATCCCAATTTCGGTATACTGTTCGGAGTTTTTTTCTGCACAGTTTGCTAACTTCATGAAAATCATTTGTGTATTCACCTTCTCTTTAACTCAAAAGTTTGTGGAGAAAGAGAAAGTCGGCACTTTCCTGCCATTGTCTGCTTTGTGTCAGCTGTGGTCCCTGATAAGCAGATCGAGGGCTTGTCCTGATACACTTAAAGACCTGGTTCCTTATTTGCAGTAAGCAAATATACAATATAATGTGGTTGTAAGCGTGATGGTTTTGTAGAGTGTGCATAGGTTAAACAAGATGTTCCTGTTCTATGAATAAGTGTTAATCATGTTGTTTGAACCCAGTTATAAGTGCAACCCGTCGTTACGTTTCTCAATTTCTCAACTGAACCCCCCTAACAACCCCCCCCCCCAAAAAAAAAAAAAAAAACCACAGAAATCGCCCATTCCTGACATCAGCAAGCTTCCCCTACCTTTGACGGAGAGTGAACAGCGTCAGCAACATTCCAGAAACAAGGCCAACAATCAGAACAGGTAAGACGGGAATTCAGTGTGTCCTCCCACCAAATTGTATGTTACCTCAGAGAGGAGAGCTCACAGTTATGACAGGCAAATTTTGAGACAACCGAAGCCACTGAAATTTGACAAATTAATCATGATGTGCAAACAATAATGGATATCTGTGAGCATGACACTAAATCGAAAGATATTTCCCATAGAAGTCAATGTATATAGACTGTAGAAAAATGTTTGCATGTTGAGAAATTGGAAGACCACACTTTTTTTTTTGTGCCCGTCTTTTCCCTGTGTATATACTAATACACCAGATATTGTAACACTAGTAAACACTTCTGTAGCTGCGAGGATTTTGCTGTGAAGTTGTCACGTTCACAGACAGTGGACAGATATGGAGTGGTTGCTATGGTTTTAGTTTTAGTTTATGAATTGTATGTAGCCTGGCCCACGCTGGAGTTATTTGCTATGCGTGACCTTCTTCTCATGATGGCAGATTAATTGATCACTGAGGTTGGCTCTTTTTTCACCACCATTCTTCCAGCCTACCTTCACCATCATTTCAAATGACTTCCTCTCAAGGGGCTCACGTGACATGCGATGTCTTATTTATGTTTTGATTGATGTCCTTTCTTTTTACCCCTCGATGTCGGGTGACCTATTATTTATTTTTTTTTTTTTACCCCATAGCAGTGAACGTGATGAGTGTATATCAGAATGTTACAGATCAGCTGCAAGATGGATGCTTGCTATCACATAGAAGTGATGCTTTTGAAGGTCAACAACGCATCGGCTCCTTTTAGTGAATTCATCAAATGTTTCTGATGTAGCTACCAAAGATGAGCAAGTCACAGCTGAAGATAGTTCATGCATTTAGTTGTCTGGTTAAAACGCTATTTTAAAAGGCATAGACCAGTCATATTCAACATTTGCTGATAATGAAGGAAATTCCTTCTTTTTATAGGCAGGAACAAAAGTTGATGAAAATATTACTTATTTCTTCTAACTGATTGATTGCAACATGACTGCTCTTTAGCCCGTTGAAGACTTGTCCCGAGTATACTCGGGTAGGTGTCTGTGGGATATTTGTGTTGTAGCAAAATCAGCTCATCCTCAACAGGTTAAACACTCAACATTTTTCCTCCTTCACCCCTTCCTCAACTCTCCCCCCATATTAGAACCCAGGCTGCCCCAATGGAGGTGAGCACGTCGGTCACACCCAGGCAGCGACCCAAGGGATCCCAGCACGGAGGGGCTCCCCCCTCCGCCAGGGGGCTCTCCCTCCCAACCCCGACCTCGATATCTCGGCAGCGCTCGACAAAGCAGACACAGCAGGCTGTGGCAGCACAGAGTGAGTTGGCACAGGGAGGGGAAACCCCCCTGCTTCCCAACAGCAGATAATGGGGAGAGGGAAGAAAGGGGGGAAAAAGGGAAAAGATTCTTGGTAGAATGATACTAGAATGAAGCATACCTTGAACTTTCAGGCTCAGCTGTTTATCTAGAGAGAGATATTGAACATTTCCACTTGGTTCGTTCACTTGTAGGTTTCTGCATTCCTCTGTTTTGTTTTGTTCTGTAAAACTTCCAATATGTGATCTTCATAAGTGTTTATTTATAAATTGTATGTATGTATGTATGTATGTATGTATGTATAGGTAGATAGATGGAAAGAAATATAGAAAGATAGGTAGGTAGGTAGATAGATAGATAGATAGATAGATAATTGAGGCTACTAATTGTTTAACAAAAAATTGAATGAAACTGCATGTTTATAAATGAGTGACAGTGAATAAGTGGATGAGTTGGAACTCCTTGGGACTGTAGAAAGTGCTTTGACCAAACTACATTCAACTACTGTACGAGCTGAAATTTTCGCGGTGGTTTTATTTTCGCGAATTTCGCAAATCACCTTTTAATCGCGAAAATTACAACGCACGAATAACTAAATTCACTTAGACCCTCGCAACCGCGAAATTGACAACACGGGAAAATGTCCTCCAAGTAGCAGTTCACAAAAATATCTGTACGCGAAAATTTCAGCTCGTACTACAGTATCGTGATTATGTTTTTTATTTTTTTTTAACTGACATGATTTTCAATTGTTTTGAATTGTTCAAGCTGTAATTGAATGTATTTTTTAATGTGATGATCTTTCCTAGAATGGTCCATTTGAATTTTGTATTTGATGTGTTGCATTCATGTGCAGGATTGAGTCCACCTCAAGTTCAACCACAGCAAGCAATGCAGCAGCAACCACAGCAGCAGCAACAGCAACAGCAACAGCAGCAGCAGCAGCAACTGTTGCAAGAACAACAATTAGCACAGCAGAAAAACCAAAGACTTCTTGCCCTTGCCAAGCAACATCAACAACAGCAACAGCAACAGCAGCAGCAGCCACAGCCACAGCCACAACAGCAGCAACAAGTAGCATTCAACAATGCAAAGGCACAGCCAGGCTATGGGCAACAGCAACAAGTTGCTGCTTTCATGCCGGGACAGCCTCCTCAGCAAGTGGCGTTTGCCGCTCAGCCACCTTACCAGCAACAGTTTCAGCAGCCGCAGCCGCCGCAGCCAGGATTTGGACAACACGGAGCCTTCACAAGACCACAGCAACTGACCTTTGAGCAGCAAGCCAGCATACAGGCTCAATACGCTCAACAGCAAGCGGCTCTGCAACAGCAGCAACAGCAACAGGCAGCGCTACAACAGCAGCAACAAGCAGCATTACAACAGCAACAGCAGCAGGCAGCCTTTCAGCAGCAGCAGGCATTGTTGCAGCAACAGCAAGCACAAGCAGCATACCTCAGCCAGCAGGCTGCGCTGGAGCAACAGGCTGTGTTGCAGCAACAGGTAAATTGATTTTTGCACGATAGATTGTAAACTATTGAGCGACAAAGTTTACTGTCTATAGAAAAAAAAAAAAATAGGTAAAGGATGTCTGTGAAATATTTAGAAATATTTTTATATTAAAAGTTTATTAATATATTAGATGTAGTTATGCTAACTCAAGAGAGAAAATTATCAAAATGCCTGATATTGAAAGATATGGAAATAGAGATAGTACTTTGCAAATTTGTGCCCACTTGTCATATATTCCTCCTATCACTAATCCATGTAATCGAAGCAATGGGTGAGATTGGCATCAGCCTCTTTATTATTGCTTATTGCCAGCCTAATTCAAATACTTGAAAAGAAAATGTATGCATGTCAAAGCACAAATTTGTAATTAACCATCCATTACTGTTCCATAAACACCTTTCTAGATTTATCAATTTTTATTAAAACATGGTTGGTAAATGGTGAGGGTACCACTCTGTCCGTTCAGGATTTGTAACTGTATCCACTTTCCCCCATCACAGCAGCAACTAGCTTATCAGCAACAGCAACAGCAACAGGCAGCCGCACAGCTGGCCTCCCAACAACAGCAGTACCAAGCCTCGTCCCCACCGCCCTACGCCCAGCCGCCACAGTTCCTGCCCCCAGAGCAGCAGGCCCTGTACCAGCAGGCCCAGCAGGCCCAACAGGCCCAACAGGCGGTACTCCAGCAGCAGCAGCAGCAGCAGTATTTGCAGGCCCAAGCACAGGCCCAGGCCTTGGCCCAGGCTGGGGCGGCAGCCGTGGGTACTCTGGTGGAAGGTATGTAGTGTCATTTTTCTGTGTAACATATGTACTAGAAGGTTCTTAAAACTGGACATTGTTTCCCTTGGGCATATGTTCTTGGGACAGGTTATGCAATCATAACATGCTGTATATGCCATGCATATCCCAAGTGTGATATTTCAGGAACTGGGACTTGTAAGACAACTTTGCAAAGTTCTTTGAATTTAAAATCAAGAACAACATTAATTGAATGAAAAAGAAATTTAATCTTCTTTTAAGAGAAAAGTTGGCAATTTCCCACCTTGGAGAGGATACACAGGGTATTTGTGTTTTGTCAGGCAATATTTTCATGAGTTTTTAATTTCAGGATAAATTGGTTTACTCATTAGGTTCACAAAATAAATACACTATGTATGCAGTTGCTTTCTTTTTCATGTGTACTGCGGAGAAATTCAATCCACTATCAAGAGAAAAGTTGGCAATTTCCCACCTTTGAGAAGATACACAGAGTATTTGTGTTACTTGAGGCAATATTTTCATGAGTTGTTAATTTCATAATTAATTAGTTTACTCACAAAGTTCACAGAAATAAATACACCATGTATACAGTTGCTTTCTTCTTTATGTGTACTGTGGGGTGTAGTGAGTGTTGCTTGAGGGTATGTGAAGTTCAAAATGTAGTGTGATTAAGAACAGTGTTTGAAATTGAGGGGATTCCAAGCATTCTGGTAGAGTCACAAAGTAGACAGGGACTCTCCACTGTTTGGGGTTTAAGCATGAGTCATTTCAAAACCTTCTTCAAGGACAGTGGCTTTTGTAGATCGCTTTTTCTTCCCTGAAAAAAAAAAAAAGGCATTTATTGTTAAGCCATCACCAGTACTTCTCCGCAAATCTGTATCCTGTGTGGTATATTTGGACAGAGAGAGTCTGAAATCAGAGAATTGTACAATAGAATTTAGCTTTGTGAAGGGGTTGTACTCCAGTATCACTTTCCATTATCTGAATAGCTTTGATTACAGTCTTCATCAGTCACTTTACCATGTGAAGATTCCTGTCAACTTGCCTATACCCAAAGTTTGCTTTGGAGAGTTAGCTTGGTATGGTTAATCTTCCTCGCTACTTGTTTAACTCGCTTCCTCTTTCCGTGAGAGCTGCAATAGAAATGTGAGGATGATCCATATTTTTCTTTCCTTCTTTCTCCTATTTTCCATCCCCCCGCCACTGAAACAAAGTTGACACAGCCCATGTGTCACCAGTGCAGGAACTAGCGAGTCCAACGAATCCCTTTGGACAAAACCAAGTCGTGCTTTCAGTTTTAAACACTGCGGCGACCGAGGAGGATTTGGATAGTGAATTTGATCAGCTCAGGAAAGTTAGTCCAGGTATGCAAGAAAATCCTGACTTAATTTGTATGACTCCTCCAGACTGTGATGCTAGATGCAGTATATCATGTCCATTGGTTAGCCCTTAATCTTATTCCCCCTTTTTTTTTGGGGGGGGGGGATCAAGCTGAATATCTTGAAAGTAACTTTATTATAAATCTAATGAATGGCAAAGATCCAGATAAACTTACACTATCTCTGTTCAAAGAAAAGTGTTATGGAGCAAGTTGCCTGGAGAAAGAAAGATATGTCCAAGGTGACTGGTCAAAGTCAAGTTCTGAAATGATATATTTGCCAAAGTCAGAAATGGCACTGACCTGGTGATTTTACTGAAGAAAAAAAAAAAAGAAGAGTGTGGCTGGAAAGCAGCTTATTTTTTCCCTCTCTCTTATCATATGGACCAACAGTCTAAACAGGTCTACAAATGGGAGAAAGCATGTGAACTGAGATTGTAGAGATGATTAATGCTCATTGTCTTCTTAGAGTTTTTAAACTGTTCCCCTCCAGTAAACCTGCCTTTTCACTCCCAGCTTAATATGCACATGCTTCATTTGTGCTCACGTATGCTTCCGTACTCTGTTGACATTCTTTCCCCCAAGAAACCACGGTAAATGTGCCACAGCCGTCAGTGCAGGATGTCCCCGCTCAACCCCTGGCCACTGACGCCTTTGGTGCCGTCCCTTTCAACTTGAGAGGTGAGACACTTGTAGGAATTCTGTCGAGAAAGTGGGGTGATGCTGATGTCAGACATCTTGATATGTTGCTGCTCTTCCAAATAAGTATTGGTAGTTAGATATATTCATAGTGCCATGTTGCCTGCATTAAAAGAGAGACCCTCTGAAATAGAATTTAAGGATATTAGGAACCTTGTCATTCTTCTTTAAAAAGAAAAAAAGAATAAATAAAAGAATGATGTAGCTTGATTCATGATGGTAGCTGGCTTGATGTCACTTTTACAACTGTAGCCATTGATGGATTGACTAGGTGATTAAAAAAGGAAATTTCCTCCAAGCATATCCTAGTATGTGAATTCTACTAAAGTAGAACAAGTGTTATGTAGTACAGTTTGGTTAATTTCATGTGTTGTCCTCTCCTGATTGTAATTCTTCCACAGTTTATGAGATAAGAATTGTAAGAAAGTTTTTGGTGAGTTTTTGTTGTTTTTGTTGTCGAAAAGTACACAATTCGACATGGTTGCTGAGATTCGTGTATGGCAAATATTCTGCATACCTCTAGAGTCATGTCAAGAGCTCTTTTGATGTCCATGAAAAATTCTGTGCAATTTCCCTTCTGTTGATGCTATTTCTCTTTTGTTTAAGTAAATTGGTATTCTTGATTTTTGTTTTCACTTAACTGGTATATATTTTTAATCTTGGTCTTATTTACTTTACATTTTTGTAGTGCAGTAATCTTAAAAACAAAACAAAAAAAAACAATGTTTCACTGCTTGCAACTTTCTCACAGATCGACCTCAGTCCAGCAGTGCAGCTGAAATGGAATTGATAGCCAGCGTAGGCGCCTCTCAGCCTCCAGCAGCCATTGGTCAAGTCATGGAGACATCCCCACCCCTTGCAGGAGGAGAGGCAGTGGAATCTCAGCCCTCTGGGAAGACTGTGGATGTCTTTGGGGCAACCCCTTTTGGACTGCAAGATGGCAAGGTGCAGCAGCCCTCCCAGACCCAGTCGCATGTCCAGCAGCAGCGCAACATGAGCCCAAGGGAAGCAGACTTTGTGAGTGTCACTGCGGCAGAACCTCAACCGGAGTCGGCGTCCACGCCCCGCATCACGGTTGGCTTTGACGACGACTTTGTCAGGGATGGCAAGGCAGATGGCTTCAACTTGGACCGCTCCCAACGAGAGCTGGATGAATTTGGAGCCAAGCCATTTGGGACAGTCAGGCAGGACTGCGGCAGTGAGTCCAGCAGCGACCACGAAGGGGAGCGACTGTCCAGTAGCTTGCGAGACTTCAGCTACGACACCTTTGACAGTGACTCCATTGACATTCGCAAAGATGAGGAGCATGCCCACAGGGGGCTCCTTGATCAGGAGGAGTCCTCGGAAGATGAGTCCGATGATGACTCAGACCACCATGACTTTGATGAGGTAGGGGCCCAGCCCCTGATGAGTGATGATGGTCATGGTCTGTCGGACAAGGAGTTAGCCAGCCTTAATTTGCGTGAGGATCTGCCTTTGAAGAAGGTTCCCAAGAAGGAGCCACCAGTTGCCAAACTCATTGACATGACCGACGATGACCCCTTTGGCCAAGCCCCTTTCAAGGCCAAGACGGGGAGCCTGAAACGTGCCACAGAACCAGTTGGCATGTGTGCCCTCACCCCACCAATCTCACCTCCCATGCAGGAGGAGGACCCATTTGGCGAGGCTCCATTCAACCCCCGCAGTGGGCTCCAGAGGGAGACGAGCAAAACGTCTGTGGGCTCGACTGGTTCTGATGTCTTCTCCAAGGCACCCTTCCAGATGTCCTCCAAGAAGCGTCAGGGCACTGGGTCGGATGCCAGGAAGGCTAAAACTCAGCACGTCTCTGGCGAGCAGACCGCTCTCGGCAATCCAACTCCTCCCATTTCGCCAACAGAGCTTGGGGTGCAGGCTGTGTCTTCCAAGGTGGCCAAGCAACAGGCCGATATGTTTGGGGCAGTTCCTTTTGAGACCGTTGCTTCTCAAGTCTCAGACTCTGAGAAGGGCAAGGAGACAACCCAGCCAGGTATGTTCTTTGATTTGTGTGGTCAAGAGTTCTCCTTTCACTGGAGTACCTTGAAAAACCCTGTATGAGCTTGTGGTGCTGTATCTAGTATTGGAAAGTTCCCTGTCCATATTTTGTTTGACATTGACAAAACAAACCAAACAAGGTTCATCTTGATATGGATGCCTCTGCTATCTATGGGAAGAACTCCACATGAGTCAAGAAACCATGGTGGAGAGTTTAGGATTGTGAGTCACGTTTAAGTCTGGAGGATCCTAAGTGAGATTGTTGTAGTCTTTTTAAAGCAGCATACTATAAAATCTTTAAACAATTTCATTTCTTACAGCTTTCAGTCTCTGTGCAGTGCCACTATCCATTCAAAGCAGCAATAATAAAATGTGTTATTTTATCATTTGTAACTCTCAGCATCCACTTCTATCTGTGGAATATACAATGACCTGAAAGACTCTTCAGTAATCAAAGGGTCAAATATTGAGTACATTACAAGACATATTCACAGGATAAGTGTTTTGCCTTTATCTTTCTTTGGAATTTGAATTTCTATCCTTAATTTCATACCCCATAATCTCTCAAGGTCCTGCCAGCCATAAACGTCCCCATGTGGTCAGTACAGCGGTAGGTGTGCGTCGTTCGAGTCGCACATCTTCTGGGGGACGGAGGAGACGCAGCGGCAGCAACAGTTCAAGGTCCTCGCGGCGCAGCAGTTCCAGCTCAGCATCCAACTCGCTGAAGTCCAGTCCAGGCAGCCAGCCGAGGCTTCAGGGTTCACAGGACAGTCTCGATGCCTTCGGCTCACGTCCCTTCATCCAAGATGACGACGCCCAGTGCAAGCTGGTGGAGGGCAGACTCGGCTTCGAGGATGCGTTCGCCCGGAAGCTCACGCCGCCGCAGATGCACAAGCAGTTTGAACTGCCACTGACACAGCAACAGTGCCGTGTGGATGACTTTGGGGCCGCGCCCTTCACGAGCCCGGAGTCACCGCCTGCAGCCAGAGCCCCAGATGACGTAGATCCGTTCGGAGCAGCACCATTCCGCCCGCCTCCAGTTGCTGGCCAGCTGAAGCGACAAGGTGCCAGAAAGGCCAGAGGGTCCGCCGACGACCAGGGCGCGATGGAGAAGACAAAGTATGCTTCAAGGCAACGCCGAAGCTTTCAGACCGATCTCTAAGCATCTTTTCTCCCCGGGCTCAAATGTTCTTTGTCAGCTGGCATGCCACACTAGGTGACAGGCAAGTTCCACAGTCAAGTGTATTTGCCAAATTTTTTATCCCTCCCTTTACAGTGACATGCTATTGAAGGTGTTTAGCATGTGGATGTGTGTGAAGGCAGACTACCCCCTCCCCGAATAAAACACACACACACACACACACACACACACACACACACACATTACATGCTGAAATGCACAGAGTCATGTTGGTGATGTTGATTCTGAGTAAGTCATGGTCAGTACAAATTTACTTCCATTTTTTAAGTTTCATTATTTCCTTTTGGAAAATGCAGAAGAGAGAAGAGTTGAAATCTGACAAATCAAAGCACACTTGGCTCAAATTCACTGCAAGCCATGCTTTATATGAACTTGATTGATTCAGAACTGAAATGTTGTATTGCCTGAATGCTTTGTTGATTCTCACTTGCACTAAACATATATACTGAGCAACCTCTCTAAATGTTGAAAATGGATATCACCGCATCAGATTGTGGGTGACTTGGTACTTCAGACAAACTTTTTCTTTTATTTTGCTCTCTCTCTCTCCAAAAAAAGGTTGTTTCTCCTCTGTTACAGATGCAGTTCTCTGTTTAGCACAAATGTGTCATTAGGGGGTATGCATGCTATCTGTTGAGTGTATCAGTGATTGGTAAATGAACATACGTCTCTACATAGCAGTAAGGGAAGGCATGTGGCAAATTGATTGCATTGTTGGAACACAATGAAAGACCTGCAGGCCCACTGCGACATCGGCTAGTGTGTGATTTGAATGGATATATTAGTAGCCTTGCCCGTTTGATAGATGATTGTCAAAAAGGATCCATCATTAACAGTAATTGTTATATGTCAAGTTGTTCTTACGTTATCTAATGACTATTACACAAGTATTGAATATGGTTTAGTGTGTATCTATCCTGTTCTTCGTGAATAGACATGAATTTATATATATCTATATATATTTGTACATTACACACAAACGCTGTGGTTAAAATCTAGTTTTGTAAAGCGGTAATGTCGTGTTTTGGGGATTACAGGCATTTCAGATGTGGATTTACTTGTGAATGAAGGCGTTCCACAAATGTTCCTTGCATTACCAATAATAATGAGTGAAACGTGATGCCTTCTTTTGCAATGACTAACGAGTATTGGGCTTCGTGGTTGGTGATATGTGTTATCAAATTGTGTCTTTGATGGAGAAGAAAACAAGTTTGCTTTTCGGGTTTCCGTCGTGTCAGAAGTGTTAATCCTTTGTATGTCAGACTGGAAACCTTCAGCCTCAAATCTGTCAAATATCAAAGCAAGTGTTGTTTGTCTTGTACAGACTATTTAACTTGGCTCATTTGGAAGTCGAAGTGTAATTGTTGAACGTCCAATGTTGATCTCTCAGTGAGTGCAGACAGGGAGAGAGAGAAGGAAGAACTGGATGTTCTTTAAAGACTGAAAAGCAGGTCAAGATAGTAATGGATAAAATCATTCAAGATTGATACAGTTGGTTATTCCAAAGTCTCCTACATATCACAATATGCATGCAACCATAGACAGTTGTGAAACGGGAAGCAACGTATCGATGGACATGGAAATACGATGCATCCAAAGCTTGTTTGCCCGTGTCGTGTATCCAGTCGTGTGCAGCAAATCATACTGCTGCGTTGCTCATTAATTCTTTCATGATATCGGAGACACGATTACAAGCAACGATCATCACCAGCATTGATACTCCTGTAACTAAATCATTTTGTATAGCTATGTTCATCAAAAGAAACATCTTATCAACTATGGGTATATGTTTATGTGAGTGTTCGTTTGTTTGATCTTTTGTGAATTTCAAGTTTTTACAGTGGATGTTAGCCATTTTTTACATTTTAAAAAGTGATTTTTGTGCGAGTGGGATGAGAGTGGGATGTGTTTGCTGTTTGCACCCCCCCCCCCATAAAAAAAGATGATATTTTACTCTGAAATTGTACTAAAATGTAACGTTTCCGATATCTGGTGCTTTAGGTAAATGTGTTAAGCAGGAGCGTGCTTCAGTCCTGATTTCTTGCTCAGCTATATACTGTTTCGCTTGTATCCTTGAATTGTTTTGATAGCGGGGAATAATCATTGTCAAACTCGGTTACTTTTCTTTGCTTCATGCTAACTTGGAGAGGGAAAAATGTTGTTTTGGTTTGTAGGGGTCTGCAATGCACACTGCAAATGTGATTTGAGAATTTGAGTGAAAACTTTGCCGTCATTTCTCTTTGTTTTATATCAGTTTTAGAGAATGCATACTTGATGCAGGGGATCTGCAATACTCTTTCAGGCAAAGGAGGAAAGTGTGAAACATTTGGCAAGCTTTCCTCCAAGACAGTGAGTTTTGAGAAATCAGTAATAGGGCACTGACCTGAAAAATAGGGAACTATATATATTCTTGCCACGGTGAATAAGTAATTTTGAATGGAATGTTGAAAAAGAATGATCCGAAAGCTGCTGCAGTACAAGGTGTAAGCATTTCAAATTGATTGTTTGCAAGTCTTCATTCCACATGTTTACCATGTTATTGTCATTTGCAATCAATGTAATGTCAACATGCATTAAGTCTTCTTTTTTTTTAGTTTGCAATAGATGGTAAATTGTGAACTTTTGCTCAGCAATGTTTGTTTGTTTTTTTTTGTTTTTTGTCAGTATGTACGGTAACCAATATGATTGATCTTAAGCTGCCATTGAAATCTAGTTTTACTCTGTCCTACCATCAAGTGGTTGATTGATGTCCTGCTACCACTGAATTTAGAGATAACCTATTGTCGAACTGATATCTCAGTTTTAAACTTGACAGCCTTGTACAGTATGTTTTCATGTGTTCATATTTTTATTGTATGCTCAGTTCTGTGAAGTTGTCTAAAATGGCCACACAAAATGTGTTGATTTGTTTTTGTTTTTTGCTCTCTCTCTTTCATTGATTACCACCAGGTATGAGTGAGAGATAATGATGCATTATGTTCTGTGTTTCAGTTGAAAAATGAAAGGATTTTTTTGTTTGTTATTAGTAGATTTTATGATTACTTTACAGAATTAGGAGGGATGATTTTGACTTGAATAGGGCTTTGCAAGCACTGACATAGAACTTGGCCAAGCTTGGTATTATCCCCACAATGCATTTCTAGTTCCATTTTGAAAGAGTGACACATAAAATGCAGGGGCGCATTGAAATCAGAAGCTTGTACATTGCACTCATAACAAAACTGCAAGAGAAAAAATGCAAGCAACGTGCATGATGTCGAGTCGGGCTTGTGAGGATGCAAAAAAAAAAAAAACCAGAAAATGCCAGTAGGACGATTTCAGTTTGTAGCGGTTGTTACCATAGCCTGGCCCAAGTTTCTGTGGAGTTCTTTCAGCCGCTCTGTATGATAGTCAAAGTGTAAAAGGTGCATTGGTAACCCACCCCATTTCCTCCAGGAGAAGAAAAAAAAAAAAACAAAAAAAAAAAACCTTATTTCATGTGCAGGTAGTCATTCTTGTACCTTCAACAAAAGGCTAACAAGTATCCCAATTCTGTACAGTTCATGTAGAAACCTGCAGATGCTTATCCATCTTGTCATAATTTTTAAAGTATGAATATTTTTGTTTTGTTTATTAATGTTATGTTGAGACAGTGCACAGTGTATCATATATTCACATGCGGATTTGTGGATCCTTTGACAGGGGGATGTATGTGCTGTCGCTTTTGCAATAACTTTGTTTGTCTGCCAACAACTGTTTACTCAAACATGTTTTGTGTAGTCTTTGTAGAGATCATACACTTTAGGCCCATACAAAAGCGGTCAACTTTATTTCCCAAAGTGTTATCGTATTAGCTGTAGGTTTGCACACCTTTTATTTGTGAATATACATTGTACCGAGGCAAAGAAGGAATGAGGAGCGAATGATGACATCATAATGATGTAATGTATAATTTATTCATTGTCATCATATCATATCTTACAGCAATTATTTCATAAATATGAAGCATCATGGTACATCAAAGAGTGTATATGAAAAGTGGGGGGGGGGGGGTAAAAAGTTGCCAATGGAATACAAGATATATAAGACAAGTTAATAACTATACGCTCTTTTTATTTTAACCTTTTATCTCTTAAAGCCACCGTCGGGGTATAGCAGTAGTAATGACCCAAATGCGGATTTTTGTAACAACACTCTAGTACGCATATTTTACCTGCAAGGAAAAGAAAAAGAACGTTTTCCTACAGTGAAACACATTGGAGAATTCTCCAGACAATGAATATTTGGCCTCGCTATAGCAACCATAGTCAGAAGCAATTGGTACATGCAGAATGGTGCACCCACAAATTCTAAATGCTGCTTTTATCCAATCGTTTTTAGGTATCATCCATTTATATCTGTCCATTTTGTGTTGATATGAAACGGCAAAACATGGCAATAGCAATTCCCGCATTTACCGATCACGAATAACTGACAATGCCAGACTGATATCGTTTAAATATTTTAATGTCTACTCTTGAATTAAAACAAAAAAAGCATGAGAAAATAAAAACTCTTTAAAAAAAACCAAGAGTTCCGTTTTTTGTGTGTGTTTTTTGTGAGTTGCAATATGACCAAGTCACTACTTGTGAAACATCAAATGGAAAGACCTAAATTCATATATGGAATTTACAACTTATTTTTTTTCCCCTCATTATATACATGTAAGCCCGAATTCTCAAAGCTGGAATAACTATTCCGCAGAATAGTTATTACGGGGAATAAGTTATTCCACCTTTGAGAATAGATTCCGGATAATAAATCGCATCATTTTACGTCACGAGGGCCTGATTTGCATAAGAGCCATAATAAATCAGCGGAATAAGTGGTGTAATAAAGTTATTCCACCTATGAGAATTCGGGCCGTAATCTCCAACACAAAAGGTTTTGGCTTGTAAGTTGTATACTTGTTCACTGCATATTTGTTGTGTCTAGTAGGTCATTCATAGGTAAGTGACACATTATCAATTAATATTACCATTAGTAGTAGGACATGGTAGGTGAGACAGCCAGATCTTTACCTCACAATGTTCATTTTATGGTTTCAATCAAGAACTTACTAGTATATCATTCTTGACCTGTTTCTCAAGAGCATTTGCAACAGTCTCACAATTCATTATGTGACAAAATGACAGACGGATAACTCTGGTAATGACACACATGCAAAACTGATATCAAACTATACTGTATGTCATGACATATTACATGTGTTCACAAGAAAGCATGACAAAATGTATTCCCCCGACCTTGAGAGAATTCTACTATCACTGTGTGCTGCTGAACACCATTACCAACTGCTAACATGTCAAGAACCCTTATCACAGTGGCATCATTTGCCCCATGACATGCCATCTGATATTCATAGCATGCATTTGATGGTCGTATCCTCGGAACAAACATGCCCCATCCCCTTTTGGAGCCATTTTGGAGTGTCAAATGTGTGTGACCATATACCTCTAGCAGGGTAGTTAAAATCAAATCTACTGTTAAAATTTAGCCCATGAACTAAGACAAGGGTGAAATAGGCTTACCTTTCACATGTGTGCATCAGTATGCATTCATTATTGGCTCTCTCCAAGCATATATACAATGTCATTCACATTTATGCAGTCGAACTTTACATAATCTATAGACTAGATTTAAACTACCTTTGTGAATGTTGGCCGAAGAGTTCACGGTTAACAGAAGATGCTGGCAGAGTATCGCGACAGTGCCTGTAGCCACAGGCAACATAAAATAATGGGCACAAAATGGGCACAAAAGAGACCATTTGCCTAAAATGCCTGGATGGGGGTGGATTCCAATTCATGACATGTATAAGCATACATGTAATCTTCTCCAATCAAGTATTAAGCATGACCTTTAAGTGTTCTGGTGACACTCTCTTGCAAGTGAATGCTGCTTCTCCAAGGGGTAATGTGGCAAAATTTATTCTAGTTTACGCATACTTGGCAGCAAGTTATGATGGCAACATTTACTACTTCAAAAAAAAAAAAAAAAAAAAGAGAGAAAAAGAATACAATAGATAAAATTTGCACGCACTGTGAAGGTACTACACTATGAGTAGAGGACAATGATTTAACTGAGGAAAAGTATAAAATAAAACATAGCAATGATACCAGTATCATTCACAAATAGTCACTGTCATATCGTGCAACTAATTTTCACTTGGTACATGCATTCTCCTTGCACCCAGCTTTGATATACACACTATCAATATTATCAAATCCAGTCATGAGTGAATCTCAACAAAGACAAATCAAATATCTCATAATATACTATAATTTATACAACATAAGAAAATACCACCTACAGTACTCTAATCACTCTGCATTGCATACATTTCAACACAAGAAAGAACAAAAGAATATAGCAATGCCACTTAATTAATGAACCTGCCCAGCAGTGATTATACATATACAGTGTATCTGCTCCATCTTGCATTGCCATCAATTCATTTTTTTTTTTACACCCCTTCTAGTTCACAAGAAAGCGGCTGGCAAATAAAAGATAACTTAAATAGGTCTATTCTCTTCTGTACAAGGCCAGGTATGCTCGCTTCCAACAGTGCATCAACCTTCTCTTTTATCTCTTCTACTGTTTCTTTATTTCTTTAAAAGAAAACAGGAAAAGACAACTTTTGGATGTGGTCATTCCTTTCAAAATAGCAGCACCATGCATACTTCACCAATGAATCACTAATAAGTGTTTTTGAAACTAGCACATTCAACACAGCTGACAAAATATCCACACCTGTTCACAGCATTTTTGGCAAACCTATGATGTATCCATTTTGAGTTTGTTTTGTTTTTCAATCAGGTCAAAGTCAACAAACATGCTCCCCCACATTACTTTGGTCAAAGTTCATTCATCCCATTCTGGCCAGGTCCAATATGTTGATGTTTTAAAGCTTTCTCCATTGGAACCAGACAGAAAGAAAAACCTATAAAAACAAAATAAAATTTACCTTGACTTTACATCTCTGACCCTTTGGGAGAACAGACCTTCAAGCTATTTAGGGTTTATTATTTTACTTGTACAAGGTGTAATGCAAGCAGAAATAAACGCAAGATATTCTTGTAGAAAAGTTTAGATACGGGAGAGTGTGTGCAAATGGATCATATTCTGGTCCTGACATTTGACCTTCACCAGTTACAGCTCCAAATCAAACTATCATGGCTTCACAATGTACAAAAGATGACTGAGTGTCATCAATTACTATTTGAATTATTGAATTGAAACGCCAAAGAAAAAGAGAAAATATTTCATCCCCATAACATTTCATCCCCATAACATTTCATCCATTTAGGTCACATGCACATATTGCACATTTCACAAGAAATGTAGTAGTAGCAAAGGAACAATTTCATGCAGTTGATGGATAATCAGAAATAGCATCCCTGGCACTATTACGTGACAGAGTTATATGAAAAGTTTATATACGTACAATATGGGAGAGATAACCAGAGGATTAAAGAGAATAAAGGATATTGAAGTTCCTAACCGACCACAAAAGTTGTATAATAATATATTACGACACCATCTACACCTATATCTGATACAGTTAATTCACACACAAATCAGTGTTTAAGTATGGCTTTGCTTTCAACACAGCGCAATAGAAGTACTGCCTTTTGAAGTGCCCACTGATGGAGTAAAAAAAAAAAAAAAAAAAAAAAAAAAAAAAAGATCCAGCATGACAATTAAACTGCAATACCTAGCAACTAACAATAATACTGGTTAATTGTCTTTAAAAAGTTGCAGATTTTTAGCTTCCTGTATTTGTTATGAAGACTTATTTGTCTGCCACTTTATCTACACCAAACTCACCTCACTCTGCAGCAAAATGAAGTATCAAAGTTCAGGTTAAAGTTCACAGGAGGAGTAACACAATAACATTACCCTAATTTTATGGAAATCCAGTCACAGTGTTCAGAGTATATTCTTAAGCACTTTCTCCTTTGCTTGCCACGGATAACCTAACAGCCAATGATAATTGAGTAGAATATAAGCAACTGCTTCTTATCAAGATGACATACAAATAGGGAAAGAATAGTATAGAAGAAAACCAACCAGAAGGATGAAAAAACTATGGGCTAACTTTTGTTTGCATCGATGTCATCACTAATGACATGCTGTGTGATGGCAGCAGGGAGCACGTCTAGCAGATCCACTGGCCAGTCTTTAGGGGAGGAGAAGGCAAGGGTTCAAGGTTGTGGTATCCAGCATGGGTCCAAGCCATCCATAGTACAAGATGAGATGACTGGCCTTTATCAAGCACTCTCAGCGAGGGATGCATCTACACTACCCTGTTTGCTCTTCCTCTATCCTTCTCCCTCTAGATTCCCACTTCTCTCTCCTCCTATTTACCCCCTTTTCGCTCTACCTCATTTCTCTTCCAATCTCTGTATATATATATATATTTCTCTCCATCTCTCTATTTATATTTCTCTCAATCTATATTTCTGTCTCTCCATCTCCCTTTCTTTCAAGTCCTACCTCTCTGTACCTACTGTAAGACCAGAAATTTTTCCCTGCATGAAACTTTCGTGAATTTTGAAAGAATGAAAGATTCCAAAAAGTCAAAATGCATATGAAAGTTCTTGTCTACACAATGCATTAAATGCCAGTGGCAATTCGCAAAAGTTTCACGCCAAAAAAAAAGGGCTATCAGCTCTATCTCATACAAAGTTTTGTGGGGTGAATGTTCCTGATTTTACAGTATCTGCATCTCTTTCTCTCCATCTCACTACCACTCTCACTATCCCTCAATTACTTTCACCATCTTCCGTCTCTCCCCCATCTCTCTCTCCCTCTCTCTCTACCCCTGTATCCCTACGTCTTACCCCCGCTCTCTCTCTACCAATCATTCTACCCCTCCCTCATCCAGTCCTTCAAACGTGGGAGTAGAGTCTGGAGGGGGCGATGCTGCTCTTCAGCGACACGTCATCCTCCCCCTTGTCGCTGTACAGCTGGGTCTTGCGGGCGCACTTCCACATGGCGGCGAAGACCCTGCTGAGGCCCAGCTCCTTGGGCTTGTCCAGACCACGCTGGATGCGGTGCTTCATCACCGCAATGAACTCCTTGTTGCTCAGCTTGCCGTCGTCTGGTTGTGGTTGTTATTGGTGCATGTGTGGTGTGTGTGTGAAACAAGGCAATACATAAACAATTAAATGTTTCATATTTGATGCACAGTACAGCAAGAAAGACATTAACCTCTACCAAGGAGATTATGTTTGTTTGTTTGTTCGTCTGTGTGCAAAATAATTCAAGAAGTTGTGAACGGATTTTTTTTTTCCATCATGCGTGTCGGGTGGAAATGAGCTGCTTGGCTAGTGCTTTTCTAGTTTAAAGTGTGGTTCTACTCCATACTCAAGTTGGTGTATGTAGAGCAAGATCAAACAAACAGTCAATGGTGCATGTTTAGGTTAAAGGGAAGGTAAACCCAAAGAGCAATGTGGATTGAGTGAAAGCAGCAACATTAGTAGAACACATCAGTGAAAGTTTGAGAAAAATCGGACAATCGATGCAAAAGTTATGAATTTTTAAAGTTTTGGTGTTGGAACCGCTGGATGAGGAGACTACTAGAGGATATGACGTATGAGTGGACAACAATACAAAGAAAATATAAAGGATATTCAACAAAAATTCACATTTCTAGAATTATGAAAGAGCAGTGGACCAACCACTTTCAGAAAGCAGGGGGAATAATTGCTACCCTTAACATATGTCAATATCAAGTTGATGGAATTTGTAATTTTCATGAAAAATGGATTTTTGTAGTATTTTCTTTATATTTTCTTTATATTGTAGTCCACTCATACGTCATAACCTCTAGTAGTCTCCTCATCCAGCGGTTCCAACACCAAAACTTTAAAAATTCATAACTTTTGCATCGATTGTCCGATTTTCTTCAAACTTTCACTGATGTGTTCTACTAATGTTGCTGCTTTCACTCAATCCACATTGTTCTTGGGGTTTATCTTCCCTTTAAAATCAGACATAACATAAGAGAGCTGCAATACAGTGACATCAGTCACAACCACATTATACAAAGCACAGAAAGTGATGATGTCATTTCCTCACTAATCTCTCACTGACAGACATACAAATTTCATTGAATTTCCTCTTTCTTTGTAAATAAAACAGAATAAGTTGCAGTTTCCCAAACAAATTACTGTAGCGTCAAAAGAACCAACAAGTGATGACAATTACAATGGGGAAGGAGAGTTGCAGTCATTAAATTGTTGACTAGAAACATGATTGTCAAGATTCAGAGCAATGTTCCAGCTGTGAGGTGATGATCACCATTTCTGATTTTGTAAAAAACTGAAGAAACTTTAAGATTCCTTAAGTCTCATAACATATGCAACATTCTCATAAACCTGTGACATTCTGTTCATGCAGCATCATTCCACTCAATAAACTCAATTTGGCAGAGAATAGACAAACATCCTAACCAGAACATTGGACACACTTTTTTTTTTCTTGTAAATGATTCAATCCACCACATAATACGATTGTGGTATCTTCTTCCTCAAGCCTCTCAAGGTTGCTAGTAAGATGTATATAATCTTACAACGCTCAACCAACAAATTTGTTCATGCCTGTATGGACCAACTCATGAGCACAAAGGACAGATCTACATTCAAACCATCTCCCCCAACCTCAGACACACATCATGTGCAGGACTTATCAGCGAGAGCATGCTTTATGAATTGAATGTTCTCGCTTGACATAAAACTAAAGCAGGCCAGTCTTGATACCATCTTAGCCCCCCCCCCCCCCCCCCCCCACAGCTCTCAAAGCATCACCAGCTTGTGATGACCTTTGAAAGGTCGCGTCTCCTGAGGTCATCAATATGTACTAAAAAAATCACTGCACTTTATGTCTTGTGACAGAAGTTTATTCTATTTTTTTCTAATACACCTCGGAATATAGGGTATTTGCCAATCTCCAGGGGTTTTTGGAGCAATTCACTTTTTCTTAATAATATCCAAAATTATTGTCAAAATCTGTATTTGGGCTCTGTTTCGGGAGGGAGATGGGGATAATGATAACGAAAAGTTACTTACCGTTCTCATCAAAGAGAGTGAAGCAGATGCTGACAACCCTGTCCGATAGATCCACGTTGGCAACCATCTTGGCCACATGCTTGAAGGTATCTGTCAACAAATCAGAATCAAGCAATGCTCTCAGAAAGAAGAACACAAGCAGAATACAACTGCAAATCAAAAAGAAAAATTGGTAATACACTAAACATCCATCCCCCCCCCCCCCTCATTCCAACACATATTGACCACTAACAGACTTGATATATACCCTTAAAAGTGAAAGTTCAGTATTAGCCATGGGGGTCAGTAATCCTCTTAGGCCAGTCCATTGTGTTTAGCTTGAAAAGCAGCCCAGTTTATGCAGCTACCAACGTGAACTTTATAATTTAGACAGATGACTTCACAGAGAACATTCTCAGGAGAATGAAACCCTGCAGAATTAACACATCAAACAATGTTTTTAAGACCATGTTTTTGGGGAGGTTTTCACAACATCACAAGTTTTTGTGAGACAAGTCTCATTTAATAACAGCTTTCTGCTTAAGCTAGACTGTCCATCTACAAAACTTTTGAAGTTGATGCAGATGCAAACTCACCAGGGTCTATAGCAGCTCCTGCAACATGGTAGAAGGATAAAGCTGTGTCCACATCGCTGATATTTCTCAGGAAAGCCTGGAGAGCTACAAACTCCTCAAATGTTACCCCCTATTGGAAAAGATGTAAACAGACCAATCACAATGACAGCTTTAATTTATATCATTGGTCCACAGCACCATGCTGTACAAATGCATCTTTTGGACGCATAAGCTAGGGATGGAGACAGTGCAAAGATACAGGGGGTGCTGCATCACGCTGGTAAGGTGTAGTGAAAAGTCACAATAAGCCTAGGTGAGTTTGTTCAAGTAAGATTCTCAAGTTGTTTATAAAATCCTTGCTCAATGAGGCTGACCATCATTCAGCTCAGTTTTCCCATTGGCTGAAGTACGACAAGGTGACTGCAGTCTATCAGGCGTAGGATGAAGTGCCATTTTAATTCCTTTGTACGTTACTTAGTAAGTTTGGCTTTGGAAATTGGGGGTAACATACACTATATATCTTCATAATACTCATTTAAAATGCTTGTATTCATACATTTTACAGGAGTACATCAAAGTTCTTAGCATTCTATTCCATGGTCCTCTTTTTCTCTTTCTCCCCTTCACTCTCCCTTCTCTCTCTCTCTCTCTCTCTCTCTCTCTCTCTCTCTCTCTCTCTCTCTTGGTGAATTATAAGATACACATTTAAACATTGTTTTGGACAATGGCATCTGCAAATCATAATCAGTCTTGAAGTTTATTAATACACATCAAGCACAGTTTTTAACAAAGTGTATAACTCCTAAATATTTATTTACTTATTTATTTTTGCAAAGGGTAGGTTACAAAAAAACAAACAACCACTGTATTTCATTCAGACCAAGACAAATTTATGCATCAAAGATAAAGACTTTGGTATGGTTTAAACCTTAAAGCATGCCCGACAAAGGCAATTGAAGTCCTTTTATTATGTGTTTAAAAAAAAAACAAAGTTCTAAAGTATTGTCACAATATCCTCAGTGGGACTGATCTTCAGTGTTTCCTGTGTGGCTGGTCCACAAGTAATATCCCACCTGCTCATCTTCCTCAAACTTCTTCTTGACCCGCTTGAGCATGCGTGAGCGCCGCTGCTTGGGTAGGTTGGCGTAGACCAGCAGGAGTTTGGCCAGACTACGCTCTGTGATGCGGCCGTCTTCTGGGTCATACCTCCTGAACTGTCGACGCAAAGAATTCATGTGCAGAACAATGAATGATTTTTAATTTTATTGCATTTAATCCTCCTCACATTCAGAATAGAGGGAATATTCCCTGAAACTTTTCTATATCAAATATGACAGAATCGAATGGAAAGATAATGCAGCATCTACACAAATGTACACTTAAAGTTATGTTGCAAATAAGATATAATGACATTTCCTGCTATCTACTGCTAGTTTTCCTCTCTTGTCTCTTTCCATCTCTCTTTCTACCTTTTAAGCTTGAAGAGATCCAGCTCTAGTCTTCTTGGACTCAAGAGAACTCCCTCTCTCTTTCTCTCAACCCCTACCCCTACCAAGACTCCTCCTCCTCACTCTCCTTTCTTTTTTTTTTTCTTGGCATGGCCCCAGTTAGAGAAGATCTACAGTGTAGCTCCACCGTCTGCAGCTGGAACTTACTGAACTGCTTTAAAGGCAACTTCTAGCTCAAACCCTTGTATGTGGTAGACACTCTCCTTCTCCTCCTCCTCCTCCTCCTCCTCATCATCATCATCATCATCATCACCATCATCATCATCATCATCACCATCATCATCATCATCATCATCATCACCAGCCATCCTCCTCCTCCTCCTCCTAATCATCATCATCATCCATCATCATCATCATCATCATCTTCCTCCTCCTCGCACTGCTCTCTGACTCACCTCTAGCTTAAGGAGATCTAGCCTCAGCTTCTGCTGGAACTCGTTGAATTGCTCAAAGGTCAGCTTCTTGCTCAGGTCCTTGCCAAAGAAGTAGGTATTGAGGGAGCTGTTGATGGGCTTGTCCAGGGTGTTTCCCGTCGTCTTTCTGTCCCGGTGGCGCTTTCCCGTTGCTGTCTGTGCCCTCATCACGTCTGTAACCTACATGGGAAGGGATACAGGTGTTTGTTCTTTTTTGTTTGTTTGTTTGTTTGTTTGTTTGTTTTTAATAGCTTGAATGGCATCTACTAAGATAGGTTCACTGCTTGTCATGTGACCATGCACTGTCCACACAGTGTCTTTTGGAATCACTTTCAGAAGGTTACTAAATTCTGCTGACATCATCTTACTTCAACCTCCACATTCTATAATGTCTTTCATACAATTGTGGCATGCTTCAACTTCTTATGGTTGCTTACCTTGTGATGTGACTGTCACAACTAAATATCAGTACTCATCATTATCAATGTCACTTGCATCTATCATTTTCAGTAACAATATCAATCTGTTTCTTTTCCAGACCCTGACTATAACAATTTGCATCTGAGAGCTTTTGTCTTCAAAACATGACCAGCTACAGTATATGTATCTGCCAAAACACAAACAGAAAGCAGCACCAATAGCAAGATGTTCCAAGACTGCTCCAACTCTCCTACCTGGCAGAATTCATCATATGACACTTCCCCGTCTCCGTTCAGGTCAAAGAGGCGGAATGCGATCTCAAAGTGTCTCTCTGGAGCTGAGGAGTGAAATGTACACAGATGATGGAAAGGGATTAGATAGGACCAAAAAAAAAAGTATATTCTGGCTCTGGGTGAATTCCTAGCGCCATGTTTCATCTAGTACTTTAGAATCAGTGCAATATTTCCTTAAGTTAACTGTGGCAACAGTTAGGCAAGACAATTCAGCTGGGAGCATTTTAATTGTGGCTATGGTACTGTACATGTGTACAACAATTACAAACCCCTTCATGAAATGAGGTCTATGAACTTTAAGGCTATGCACACTTGGTTGTCTGGTTACCCACAGTTAGCAAAGATCACATATCAAAAGTATTTCTCACTGACAAGAAAGGGGAATACACATACCTCATAAACGTATCCAAATTAGGCAAAATTGCATAAAATACATGGAGATATCTACCATTGCAAAAGGGGTAGCTTTGTGTGTTGATGGAAAATTAAACTACATGGTGTATACAATGTAGG
The DNA here is from genome assembly GCF_964275005.1 of Diadema setosum. Classification (NCBI taxonomy): domain Eukaryota; kingdom Metazoa; phylum Echinodermata; class Echinoidea; order Diadematoida; family Diadematidae; genus Diadema; species Diadema setosum. The sequence continues at coordinate 38,837,056 of NC_092689.1, forward strand.
AGTCAAGTCACTTACACTGCCACTTCCAAATCAATTTCATTCCTGGCTGAGTTCTCATGACTGAATAAGCCAAATTTTCCACAAAATTTTCAAGTCCATCGAGAGTGTGCATCCATGACTACAAGGCACAGAAAATGCTAAATTCAGTACACACCCCTTCTTCTTTCACTACACATAAGGAATTTAACATATCTACAATCAACTCACTGGAGAGGACTGTAAGGAGGAACATGTAGTCAGAGAAGGAGATGAGGCCACACTCCCCCAGCAACCGAAAGATGCTATCCTCGTCAAGCTCGCCGTGGTCGGCCTTGTACTTCTGCAGAGACACAGAGGCAGGGCCAAGGCAAAGTAAGGCTTTGCAAACATGCACTTCCCTATCATAAAGTGGTCACGAATATCAGAGCGTGTGTGATGTGTGAAATGAAGGCACCAACCATCACGTGATTCCAATGCCTGTGAAACTTGTGTAAATTCCAGCTTTTTCTATGTATGATAAGAAGGCAACATCCACAGCTTGACTGCCTCAAACCTACTGATGATCTAAACTATGCAACATCGATGCTACCTTTCTATTCCGCTGAAGTTGCACACAATCATTAGAATGGAATTGACTGGCACAAGTAGACTACCAACAGAAATAATCCTAGATTAAGCAGGTGATCCAATCTTTCCATGAAACTTCTCACACATTTGCTGCTGAGCGATGTGAATGAGTTCAAGCCATGGCAACATTCACAGTTAAACAGGCAGACACAGCTAATCAAGTTACTACTGATAGCAATTCAAATACATAATTTTATTCAAGACAATATCAGCAACCCCTATGATACATGCCTACAACTCTCAACCTAAAATTGCACTTCGTCGGCATCACTGTTTCAGATATATCAATTTCCATGAGAGATGTATATATATCTGGTTGGTTTTTTTTTTAAAGAAAGTAAAGAAATGAAAATTTATTCCAATAAACAACTTGTACACAAAAACCACCAGAAAGTACCCTGGAGGAAAATAAAATTTTGTCAGTGTGTAAAAAAAAAGAAATGTGTTGATACACGCACAGGACAATCCTATTTTTTTAAGTTGGACAAGGAGAGCATCAACATATTCGTACCTTGGGGTCAATCCTCTTGAACTGATCAAGGCCCAGGCCATCTGGCTGCTTCTCGTCTGGAGTGATGGACCTGATAAAGTCAGCCGGCACCATGTATACTTCATCCTCATTCATCACCTTGAGGGTGGCGAAGTAGCGGAAAATCTTGTCCGGTGTGGAGTATGCTCTGATCCGGTTCTCGTACTCGATGATCTGTGGTGTTGGCAGTAATTAACCATTAGTTGCAGTTATCTCGCATCTACACTATACGAGTATGTCAGATAATTTTCTATTGGCCTCAATTAACACTATACCCTATTATTTCAACAACAATAAATGGTAACACAGCCACTCATTCATAAATTTTTATGATTTCCAAAAATTGTTTGTCGATACTGAATAAGAAAGGTATTGCAATTGACAAGACAAATTGCCCTAATCAACATAAATTAGCACTGAATTGAGAAGTGTTTCAGTAGTAATAGCCATGACAAAAAGAAATCATGGGCACACATACCCTGCCAGGATTCTTTTGTCATGGCTACTACTAGAACACTAATCAATTCAGTACTTAATTAAGTCGATATAGGGCAATTTGTTGATCAGCTGCAATTACAAAAAAAAAAAACTCACAAGAATTTCATTAACGTGGAAGAGAAGTATTGTTTCACATCTTCCTTCTTGTCTTGTTGAAAAATATCATATTGAAGAATTTTGTAGTTAAATTAATCCCCCACTCCCACTACATCTTTAAGATGACTACCCAAAATGATGTAAGGAAAAATAAAACCAATGCACTTTACACCACCACCACAAACAAACAACAATCAAACAAAGAGCAGAATACCATCTTACCCTTCTGTCCCTGAACCCTGGCCCTTTACGCTTCTTCTTTCCTCTTTGCTCCTCCTCCTCCCCCTCCTCCCCGTCACTTTCCCTGGATTCTGCATCCTGGGCTTGAACCGAGCTGCTGCTGGCTCGCAGTGTTCTTGGGAGAGACAGACAGAGAGATTGAAAAAATAGAGAACTCTTCGCTACAAACTTCCAACTTATGGTTCTTGCACTAGCTGACACACACAAGTATTCAATTTTAATTATGCTCAGGAAGAGAGAGGCTTGTGAGCACAAGGACCACAGGACTGATGGCTTTAAAGGGATAGTATAGTCTTGGTTGAGGTGAAAATTCAGCTTTTAACTTTTTGCGAGATACTTATAAACCACTGTATGAGATGTTAAAGAGCATTCAATTCTAAAGGGAATTCAAAGTATACTTGATGAAAATCAATTTTGAAATGGCTGAGACATCCACAAACAAAGTGAAACAAAATGAAACAGAGTGGTCCTAATAAAAAAGGTGGGTCCCTGCTTTTATTTGGATCATTCAGTTTTGGGTATTGCAGCCATTTCAAAACCAATTTTCATCAAATAAACTTTTAATTTCTCTTAGAATTATACGCTCTTTCATATTTCATAAGAAGTTTCACATTATCTAAAAACAAAAAAGCAAAATATCATCAAAAGAAGTTGGATACCTGGAGCCCCATCTCAACTGAAAACTGCACCACCCCTTTAAGTCTCCTCCAAAGGACTAGGCAATGAGAATAAAGTATCATTATGAGCAAAACCACTGTTGCCATGAGGCTGAACCAAGGACCTCAGAATTGATAGTTTGTGGTCTACTGAATCAGAGCAGTTCCTTACAGACATATGAGCCCAGAAAGTACAGTAATTAATAGTCCAAAATATACACATTGCCCCTGCCTACCCTTTTTTCTATTTCATAAATATACTTGCCTTTAACTATCCCCTTTTACCCTGGGACCTTTGTTTAGGTTTGCAGACATGTGACCTGCTAAATATGCATGTATTCACAGGCATAGTTCTGTTTGCAAAGAAAACTTGTGGCAAAGAAATACACAACAATTTCACACTAGCTACACAGTACATTAATTGACAGACGATACATTTTAAATACCAAAATTTACAAGAATGTTATCAATATCACAATAAAGATGAATTATCTATTGACAATCAAAACCAAGATCGCTACACATGTTACAGAGTAAAATGGCAACTGTAACAGTTGACACTAAATGAAATTATTTGTTTAAAATTGTATTTACACTTGTACTTGTCTGTACAATTCTTACAGCATCCAAAACATTTTCATATCAATATTCAGACAACTGTACTAAAAAGAATGCTGCTGCTAAAATCATTTTCCTCACCTTTCCCACACAAAGCCACCTGCCACTATTCCAGCAGTACCACCGACCAGTGCAGCCAGCAGGCCTCGATTCGAGAACCCTTGGTTTGGGGGCATCGTGGTGATCTGCCTCCAGTGCTGCTGTGCCAGCACCTGCAGGCCTCTTCGGGCGACTGCACGCAACATTCTCTCTGGCAACTGCTGGCTTTTTGTGCCAAGACAATGAAAACAAATAGTCAAAAAGATGAGCATACACATATTTCTGTTCAATCTCACTAGCAATAGCCAAGGACTCATTGAAGGCCACCTATATTCACTTTACAATTATATAGTAATTATCTCTGTTTGCGAAAGGGTGCCTATTTGCGGCAGGGGCAGTTTCATTTGTTGATGAACTTGCTCATCATGTGCAGAGAGGACTCACACTTCCCATAACCTGCATGAGTATTAACTCCCACTTGTGTTCTTTAGTGAGACTAAGCACACTTGATGCTCTTGAGCTGTTTCATCAGTGTTTTTATCGCAGCCCCTGCTTCAAATAGACATCCTGTCACAAACAGAAAAAATTACTCTGTGTTGTAATTTTGCTGATAATGTGTAGAACTCTAGAATACAAAATTATGGAGTCTATAGTGATTCGCAAACTTTGTGAAAATTAAAGTAAACCCTCGCAAAAATATTACAGCTTAGATTCGATCTATAGTGATACAGTGCTGGGTAGGCCGCAGAATTTGCTGCAGCTACATTTCCTTAGTTTCACATTACCAGGGCTGCCAAATCTCACTCATTGAGAGTGAGACTCACTCATTTTGGTCCTTTCTCACTCTAAAACTTTATTTTATTTGCATGCATTTCTATTGATCTCACCCATTTTTTTGACTCGTAAATTATAGCATTGGCCTATGGAAGTCTCACACTCAACTAGTTTCCAATGTTGGCAGCGCTGCATTCCATAGTCAGGATCTAACTTAGAATCTAAAATAAACTGAGTTATGACATGAAACTGAGTCTGTCTCCTGTGATTGTGAAGCCGAGGTAAATGTATATTTCCTATATTCTGTGTAGGCTAGTAAATTATAGAGATCATACATAATAAATATGTACAGTATCATCACCGTAAAATACATTTCCTGACGACTATAAAAAGTAATATTAGGCTACATGTAATTTACTATTATTAGTATTCTAATAGCAGATAGAGTTTGACAAATCATCTACATGATCATTTAGCTCTCTAGAAAGTACACAAGCTACAAGCATCACGTCGTTTTGAGGGTATGGGACTGCAGTCACATCGATGGAAAAACAATCAGTAGGCCCCCTACATTCAATCGGTTTTATCCAACATTCCTGGCCACGAAATGTGGTTTCTACCATTGTGCGAAACATGTAAAATGTTGCACTATGAACTTACAATTTCAAAACAACACCAGCTGGGCACCGAGCTGTGCTATATGAGTTAGCTGCACTTGTCAGGCACCCTTTCTGTTTTCCAATTCCCGTAGTCTTTCGTCGCGCATAGCGCGCGTAATGCGTAGTACGTGACTCATTGCACGGCGTGTACGGTACATGTATACATGTACTGTACATTTTACATTATAGAAATTCCAATACTACAATGCATCGCTTACTAGGTAGTAAATAACAGTGTGGCAAATGTACGTGTACTCAGTAACTGCTAGAAGCCTCACAAGATTTCCGTCAATTGCTGGTGAATTTCTGTTTGATCGCATCATCATATCCCCAGGAAAGGTGTATCTGAGTTTGAGAGATACCTGTAAGTTTGATAACTGTAAATCTATGAAATTAATTAAACTGTCACTCACTTATTTCACTGCTTGCTCGGACCTGGTGGCAAGACATACATCTAAGTACATGGGACTGTGATCAAGCACAAGCCAAGTGTTTATGTGGTTCCGTGACGTGACACAACTGACAGTGCTGCTGAGCTGTGTAACCTAAACATTGGTTAGAGATTTAAACTTTACCGGCACATGGAATGGCGTGGTCTTCATTCATAATCTTGAATTAGTGGCTGTGTAGCCTAGAAAAAAACTCAGTTTGTGTCTTTAGCAGAGAGGCCAGAGCTGCCAAGCAACTCTCCCAGATTCTGTGTAGTGTGCGGTGATCAGTGTGAGACTCCAACAATTAATAGTAACCTTCAATTCAATTCAATTCAATAGAACATTTATTTCCAGTTCAATTCGTGTAACAGCAGTAACAATTCAGTAATGACAAACTGGAGGTGACAACTCAGTAAGCACAGCTTGAAGTGAGTGCACCTTTAACATTTGAAAATGTATTTGAATCTGATTGAAACATAGCTAAAAAGACACTTTTGTTTAAAATACATATATTTACAAGACGAAGTACAGATACAAATCATGGGCAATGTGCTTTTAAAATTATCTCCCAATACTATAGAAACTCTACTAATTATTGGTAAAAATCTCCCGGATTTTGATTGTGGATGAGGATGACAGATTGTCCTTTCTGTTAGTGTTGCAGTACCGGCAAGCCATCCCGGAAAAAAAAAAAAAAATTCTACCATTTGTCTAATATTTCACTTTCACATCATTCGTCTTTTTCAAGCATTCGTCTTTTGTAAACCATTCATCTTTTTTACAACCATTCGTCTTTTTGCAACCCCTTCATCTTTTTCACAACCAATTGTCTTTTTGTAAACCATTTCACTTTCACATCATTCGTCTTTTTTAAGCATTCATCTTTTTGTAAACCATTTCACTTTCACATCAATCGTCTTTTTTAAGCATTCGTCTTTGTAATTAAACCAGTTTACTTTCACATTATTCATCTTTTTTAAGCATTTGTCTTTTTGTAAACCATTTCACTTTCACATCATTTATCTTTGTTTACAACTGTTCGTCTTTTTGCAACCCTTTCATCTTTTTCACAGCCATTTGTCTTGTCAATTAAAATTCATTTTTCATGAAAATTATACATTCCAAACAACTTGATACTGACATATGTTAGGGTAGCAATTATTCCTTGCTTTCTGAAAGCAGTTAGTCAAGTGCTCTTTCATTATTCTTGGAAAGTTAATTTTTGTGGAATTCCCTTTATATTTTCTTCATATTCTTGTCCACTCATACGTCATAACCTCTAGTAGTCTCCTCATCCAGCGGTTCCAACAACAAAACTTTAAAAATTCATAACTTTTGCATCATTTGTTTGATTTTCCTCAAACTTTCACTGATGTGTTCTACGAAATGTTGCTGTTTTCACTCAATCCACATTGCTCTTTGGGTTTGGGTTCCCTTTAAACTAAAGAGTTCAAGTAAATGCAATATTGATAGTGCGATGGATTGCATTCTGTTAACTGCATTAATTTTTCTTCCACTTTCTCTTCTCAGCTGTGAAAATTGATTAACACGTTTATTGTCAAATCTTAGAATCTAAAACATTCCACAACAAGTATGGAGAATATATATTTTAACAATGTACTTTTCTCAGATGTTTGGATACAACAAGAGTCCGGATATAATGAGAAAAATCACCTGGAACTGACGATCTCATTATATCCAGATTCCTCATTGGTTAAAAAAAAAAAAGTTCATGTTTTCAATAAAAGTGACTCTCATAATTTCTACAGTCCCTTTAGTGTTTTATCATTCTTATTTAATTTCTTATTGTTTCTTATATTATTCATAATATGTATGTGTACAATGTATGTCTTTTAGCACACAGGAAGGTGACCAGAAGGGGTTTTCATAGAAACGATTTACTCAGGACTGGTTTACAACAACCTGTATCACCCATCACTGACACCACTGACTGGTGGTCACGTGTAAAGGAGACGGAGTGAAAAAAGTTTGACATCCATGATCACGTAGCAGCAGAGCCGATCACGATGCAAGTGTCTCAGTACCGCGGCGTCCTCTATCTCCAGTACTTCTTGCTTTTCGTGGACCTCTTTGTCAATGCCTTCTGTGACCTCCTCCGACTGGACAATGTCACGCAGCTGGTTCTCTTCATGTGAGTGTGCCACTATGTGGTGTCTCTCTGTATGTATGTCTGTGTTCATTCACGCTGTGAGTTATGCTTGCAAATGTGGACATTTTTTGCTGTACTCACCAGCCAGTGTAAGATCCGTACTTTTGGCCGACATTTGTGGTCAAGATATATGGATGCAATAAGAAAGAAAAGAAAAAAAAAAAGATATGTACACGTTACCCAGGTAACCATTGATATAAAACAAAGTACCATCATCATTTGGTCACCAGGTCCAGGGCCCACAACTATATGCACAGGTAGTGAAATGAACTGTGTCAGCAATTGTCTTTCATCCTTTGGGCCTGTTTGCAAGAGTTCTGTTTGTGCCCATTCTCAGCAATTATTATTTTCGTAACTCAAACCGTTCAAGAAAACAGCTTTAGCAAGAGTGTATACCACATTTTTTTTAAATGATGATATACCAGGTACTAATAACTTCCTTGTACAGGTTGTAAGTGTAGAAAGTGCAGCCACCAGTACCTTAGATTGTCCTTGGTCATTGAAGCTTTGCCTTTTATGAATTGAAAAAAAAAAATGAATTGTTTGGACTAAGAGCACTGTGGTACAGTGCTCTGAATTTGTGAACATAAGGTGTTTAGTTCAGTTCCTGCTCAGTGAGTTCATCCTCGGACAAAATGTTCTGCCCACTATACAACCTTATGTATGTCCCCCTTGATCCAGGTGTATAGATGGGTGCTTGGCAGTGTTGGGGTAGTGATAATGGTAATGCCCTCTGGTAGAGCCCTCTGGTAGAGCAGTGTTTACACTGAAAAGGTCACCCTGGCTACATGTAAAGACTTCATTCATTTTGTGAAGACTGTAACCCTGTTCAGGGGTCGCACTTAACTTTTTTTTTTTTAACTAGCCAGGCGGACTACTGAGAATCAATTTTGACACTGAAGCAATATTTTGGCTAGCCAGACAGACTAGTAACTTCAGAATTTTATGATTTTTAGCTAGTCCAACGTGATTTTGGGTGGCCAGTGGTCAGTGGACCATCGCCAATTTCGAACCCTGCTGTTCAGTTGCTGGCTGTCAGACTTAGCATTGTTTTACAAAGCAATCTTTGAAGAAAAATATCAAAAAGCTGTGCAAAATGTCAACTTATTTTTCTCATGCAAACACTGTAATTCGACAGATTGAAAGTAATGGTGACAAGTACTTGGACATTTATTACCAGTACCTTGATGCATGCTGTTTCGTCTGTCTTCTCAAGTACCCTAAATGAAGCTTTGAGACATTCATTTACGTGCATGCTAGATAAGTAGTTGCAGTATGGCATTTCAAATGCATTTAATATGCATGACCTTACGCATTTAATATGCATGACCTTATACCAGGATAAGAGCTACAGTACAAATGTAGGTATCAAGGGAAGGACAATGCTTACATATCCATTGGTTTCACATAAATTATTTGTGCTGTTACTTTATGTATGTATACCACGATATATGTTTTGTATGTATGGTTCCTCTTTAAATCTCTCCCCTGCAGTGTGACCATACAGTGCACCCTATCATGTAGGAAGGGGTTTACAGAGAGAGGTAAAATTGTACATAGTACCTGTTTGCTAGTGTTTGATATTTTATCAACAACCAATATGTGCATTCTCTTTATCTTCTTTTAGCATTCAAGACATCAGTCAGATCTTCGCCACCATCGTTATGTTTCTCATGTTCTTCAACACGTATGTCTTCCAAGCGGGTTTGGTTGGCTACCTCATCACCAAATTCAAGTTCACCATCGCAATTCTCTTTCTCTACTTCATGCTGTGTGTGGGGCTGCATATATGGACTGTGGTAAGAATATGTTTCCCTGTATGAGAATGTGCCAAATGGTATGAGTGGAGCTGGTTAAAGGTCATCTAAAATTGTTACTGTAAAAAAAAAGGGGGAAAAACAGAAACAATGGCATTGATTCCTGTATAGATGATACTGCATTTTTCTAATACAGAATATGACAAAATTGTGCGTGAAACAACAATTTAGCTCTGATAGTATGATTGGGTTTACACAAGTCTTCCACAATATCTTGACTAGAGCCCTTACGCCAAAGAATGCGAGAATCTTGCTTAGTCTTAAAGTTGTAGGTATCTGTGGTACAAGACTGCGTGGCTATGAAATTATTTTGTTCAAAAAAAAAAAAAAAAACTAAAAAAAAAGCTTCACAAAATCACCCATGGGTGAAGTTCTTTGAGTACAGAGTACATGCTATTGCTTGTTATTGTCACTTACCTCATGCTTGCTACTGAAAGCATCTTCCAAGAACATGGAAGTCAACTTTTTTTGTCATTTTGTGTAGACTAAGAATGAGGAATTGTGCACAAGAAGTCGAAGTCTCTTAACTAAGATGGCTGTCTTAACTGGTTGACTTGATGACATACAAGATGATATGTAATGATATTCCTATCTCATAGATCATGTATGTGATTTTGCTGTATATGGCCTTTTAATACCGATTCCAATGCTACCTTTTTCTTTAGCAGTTTCAGTGAAGAACAGATCTCTCTTTGAAATAAATGTTCACCTCATAGAAAGACTTAGATGTGATGCCTTAGGGCTAGAAGTAGCTAAGTTGTGTGAAGAAAAGGAAGCAATCAAATAAAAGCAAGCAGTTCCAAGACAATACTAGTAGGCTTAAGTTGCCATTGATGGAGAGAGCATAATGATTAGAAGGAAAGACAAAAGACTCGATGTCACAGAACTTTGACAAGAAAACAGTATGCCATCATTTCATTGTGCAGTTTGTATAAAATCATATCTCACCTTTATGCAGTGGTTATTACCCACAAATTGCCATGGTTAGTAAATCTGGTAAAAATACATGGAATACTGTAACAGCGAAAGCAAAATAATGGAACATCCTCATAGTGATAATTTGTATCGATTGTAACTTGACTGAATACCATGGAGTGTCTGTCACTACAGTAGCGATAGCTCACACTGTGGATATGTTCAACTTGTGATGTCCCATACTATACTTTCATCTTTCAGACTCTGCGATGGAACAATGTGGATGCCTACATATGGCATAATGGCTACCAGGCCTTGTATGTCTTTCAGAGAGTTGGTAAGTCGATATTGCTTAAATTCGTACCCCTTGTGTTATCACTTCCAACCATCATTACCGGTACCCTGTAAACTGCAAAGGGTAATGATGTGGTTAAGTACAAGAAAGGAGAGAAAACTGAGTAAACAGGGTAGAGGCTGAAAGAGCAGATTCTAAGCTCTAGAATGATGTTCCTGTATAACTCAATTCAGTCGAATGTTAAATGCAATGTATCATTGCATGGTCACTTTATTACAGTATTCTGTGGGGAATTCATGTTCTAGCCTATGTGTTGCATTGAATATACTTTGATATTGCACATGAAAATCAAGCAAAAAAATATGTGTTTTTAATGTGCCGCTAAAATGCATTATATAGATAGAAATGCCATTTGCCCTAATGGATAAAAATTGTAAAGTATTTCCTTCACACAGAAAGGGTAAAAGTTATATCTTTGTCAGGAGTCAGAATCGATGACCTTCATCAAAATGTAAATGAAGGGCTGTGTACTTGTGGCAGCCGTAATGGAGGCATCCCAGTCAACTTGGTGCAGTAGTCAATTTGCTCTACAGTGTAGTTCCTGATAAAGTTGTCATTGTGAGTTGCAGCATTAAAACAGGAGTGGCCGTCTGTTGCCTATCTCTTCAGTTCGCATGAAGTGTTCATCATAAAATGACATCTGTCATCAGTGTGGGCATTGTTAACTTTGGTATGATGCTACACCGTACATTTTTCTTTCTAAAAGCTCTGTATGGGTATTCCATTTGCGGCAATGGAAATAAGTTCATTATCTCGTAAATCATCAAGTGTCGCTGCTTTCATTTTCAATGAGTTCTACATTCAGAAGTAGTCATCCTATCAAAACTTGAGAGAAGTGGGTGTTCTCTCCTGGTTTGTAAAGTGGGAAGCTTTCGCTCTGTTGGTTTAGAGTGTACCACATAGATACTTTCTTGGCAGGTTGTGGTCCTGATGTGTAAGTCGAGTCTATGGCAATTACCCCCTGGACAATTACCCCAGACCCTTCCCCTGACCCTAGCCATAATCCTAATCCTGGTCCTAACCCTAAACCAAACTTTTACCCTACACCTAACCTTAACCCTAATCTTTACTCTAACCTTATCACTTACTAGTATTTAGCCGGGGGTTAATTGTCCTGTGAGGTAATTGCCCTGATACGGTGTAAGTCATATGAAATGTCTACTTTGAAATCACATGTGAAAACACTGTCACCATGAATAATGTAATCTCCTGGTGTTACATATTGGAACAATTGCCACCCCCCGGGTTAGGTTTAGGGTTAGATTTGGGGTTAGGGTTAGGAGTAGGTTCAGGATTAGAATTAGGGTTAGGGTCAGGGGAAGGGTCTAGGGTAATTGCCTAAGGGGTAAATGTCCTAGACCCATTTGTTAATCTATAAACTGTTCCATCTATTTGCTCATTTGTGTGCCAGGGGCGGTATTCTACTACTACTACTACAAGCGCACAGCCCTGAGGCTGGGAGATCCCCGGTTCTACCGCGATTCACCATGGCTGAGGGAGCAGTTTGACAAAGTCAGATGAGCCAAGAATCAACGCAGTTGTCCATATTGTAAAGTATTTATGCAATTGGTTTGATTTATGACCAAATAATTTACGTGTACATGAAAGTGGCAGTACTGGTGTTCATGCAACAGAAGTCGAGTTATTTATACATTGTGTCAAGAGCTCCTGCCCAGTTTGTGTATACTTGTTTGTCATACTGAGTCTGAAAGCAAGAATTTTTAAATCAAAGTTCACACACAAAGTGTTTATTACCTCCACTAAGGAAGTTATGTTTTTGCTGACGTTGGTTGGTTTGTTTGTTTTTCTGTCTATTTGCAAGTTAACTCAAACAGTTGTGAACGGATTTGGATGAAATTTACAGGAAAAGATAATAATGACACAGGGAAGAGATTATTAAATTGTGGCCATGATCCAGATTGCTGTCTGGATCCGCGATCTTTTTATTCTTTCTTTTTTTTTTTTTTTTTTTTTTTTTGAAGGATCCTTTATCATTGGCAAATGGGGCCTACAAACTGGAACTTCAAGCTTCGCGTGTATGAGGTGTGCATATGTGCACTGATGGGGTGCTCTTGATACACAGCAGGAAGTTAAGGTGGAAACACTAGAAAGGATTGGAAATAGAGTCATTTTTAGCATATTAATTATGTGGAAATGAGCTGCTTGGTGGAGGTCTGTGCTCTGCGAGTGCTTTGCTATTATTGTTCATGTGTTCTGTCTATTGAGCAATACAAATAAGGTGAATTTGTTCTTATTTTGCAGTCTAAGCAAATTTTGAATTCAAGTCCATTATCATATTGGATATTGACTTGTGCGCATGTAGTTAGACACACCGGGCTGCAGTATTATGCTCATTAACCCTTTGAGGACGGACTGATATTTTGCTATAGCACGCATTTCCCATAGACACCTGCCTGAGTATTCTCAGGACTGGTCTTCAACGGGGTAATGTGGCACATGAGTATAAAACATCAAAATAAACAAACCTACAAACAGATAAAATACTCATTGTCATCAGATGACTAGATCAATCAATAGATTTATTACTGGTACACAGACAGACACTGTGTACACAACCATTGGGGTGCCTATGTGTCAATAGTAACGTACACTATGTTTGCTGATATTACACAGCTGCTCATTAAAATGAGACTGCTTCACATTTCAGCCATTTCTGAAGTTTCTGCCTAGGATCAATGGTCACAGATGTTTCCCCTGTTTCAAAATGAATCATTTGGTCTGATGTTGTTCTTTTGTCTGTAAATTACTAAAAATTAGTCTCCACTGTACAAAAGCTTACATAATGCCCATATTTGTCATTGATAAAATATGGAAGTTACTGAAATGAGTTCACCCATATTTTGTTAGGCAATTATATGATATGAAGTAGGAAAGGCAGGGAGGAATCCCCTTCAGAAATTTACATTGTCAGTATTAAGTCTTATAACTGTAAAGTTTATGGTAAACTAGTACAAGCAGTAATTACTACCTTGGTAATTGTAAAATATTGGCAGTGAGTTAGTGAAAGGAAAATGAGACATCTTGTTGTACCCATGGAGTTAGAGTTTTGATCAGTGTGAGGTGATAGTAAGCATAAGATGATAGTAAGCTTTGGATTTACATGCATGACTCTTGTGATCTGCAATGTGACATCGGCCCCAAGACCTGTGCATATCTCCAGTTGAGGATCATGTTTTCACCCCAATCCTACAAAACCTACATTTTGGGGTGATCCTGACCTGGGGGGGGGGGGGGGGGGGGGAAGTATCATCTTCTTCATATAGGCTGTGTTCATTCGATTATGCCTATGCCTGTGTGTTGCATATCAATTTTTTTTTTTTTTTTTGGTATGACAGGGACTTGTGTGGAGGGCAGGCTTGACACTGTCAGTAAATTTTGCACTTTAAATAACTTAAAGGAATTGCATAGTTTTGGTTGAGATGGGGTTTCAGGTTTCCAACCTTATTTCTTTTGAGACAATTAGAAACCTCTCATAAAATATGAAAGAGCACACAATTCTAGGAGGAATTCAAAGTTCATCTGATGAAAATTAAATTTAAAATGGCTGAGATAGAAAAAAAAAAAAAGGCCTAATGAAAGGCGTGACCCCCCTTTTCTTAGCACCACTTTGTTTTTCTTTGTTCTTGGATATCTCAGCCATTTCAGAACCAATCCTCATAAAATAAACTTTGAATTCCTCTTAAAATGGTATGCTCTGTGATATTTCATATGTGGTTTCTGATTATCTTGCAAAAAGTTAAAATTTGAATCCCCCAGCTCAACCAAAACTGTAACATCCTACCAGTTTGTTTTCTCTACATCCAAGTTAATTCCAGAAAATCTACAATTCTTACTCAAAAACTGTGTGATAACTTATATCAGTGTGCAAAAATAATCAACAAAAGTACACAAGATGTGTCTTGACAGTACTGAGATTTTTTTTTTTTTTTATGTGTGTCTGCTAATGTAAAATGAGTTGTATCATTTATCATAATCATATAACATGAATTATTTACAGGCAGAAAGGAAAAAGCATTACACGTCAGAAAGTATTATTTTCTCTTTCTCGTATAAGTCGCAGTGTGACTTTATTTATTCAAAGTTTCTGTTTGGATAACTTGGTAAGTTACGTTTCACTGTAAATGGGTTAACGTAAAGTTGTGTATTCTCAGTTGTATGACCTTTGAATATAATGTAAATCAAATTTTAAAAACTTGCCAGAAAAACCATGCTCCATGAGTGGATCAGATCAGATAAAGGTATGTAGAGCTCTTTTGTAAAATTATTTTGTGTGTGTATGTATGATTAATTATGCGATCAGCTTTCTTGTACCGTTAAGCAGTATTTTGGTCTGAAGCTTAATCAAATATGTCTTACAATACGGTATTCATCTCTCATATCATCAGGAATATCTTGAAAGAGAAGTGAAGTTTTACTGCATACTATTTTCATTTCTTTCTCTCCCTCACCTATAGATTCCCCAAATTTACCTTGGTTTTACAGTTGCACCAAGCCACATGTTATGCAATACCAGATGCACCACATGTGACATCGGGTGGAAATTTGGTACCCATGGCATAGGGAGTGGTATCCATATGCATATGACACCAGACAGCATAGGCCACTTCATTGATATGTTCTTAACTTGACATACTTTCGAAAACAATACATGTACAAGTATGGAGGAGGAATTTATTTAAGCTGTTCATGCTGGTATGTCGTCTTGACGAGCAGTTTATTGCGATTGCTGGCATTATAGCCTGTTTCTTTGCCTTAAATTGCAGTGAATATAAACATAGAAAAGTCAAGTGCTTAGGAAAGGTATGATCAACGAAAGCAGCTAAACAGAGGTATGCAAACAAATGATGTGACATCAATCAATCCAGTACTTCTATATATTTGCCTAATGACAGCTCTACACACAAATGGAGATGTAATAAATCATTTGATCGGTGTTCATTGCAGCATGAATCATACCAAATAGGAAGGTTTAAAGAAATTTTAGGAAAAGCACGATGTGTTAAGATCTGACATATTTTGATTTTGATTAACTAAACCTAGTGAATTCAATGCTATTGATATTTCATAACGGTCTGAGTTAAGTGGACTTAGGAGAAGGACCACTTCTTTTAAATGTGTACTTTGAAGTATATAAAAGCATTGCACAAAAATGACGAGCTGGTTGATCGATGTGACTGGATTGACTACAAAATGTATGTACAGTTTCTCTGTGTATTGAAGCTGAGACATAGAACATCTGATTCGTTTTGTTTGTATTTTTGGTACTGAAGGACATATGGTCCATATATTGTCGCCTTCTGTGTAGTATCCTGCATCTACAAGCCCTTCCCCATTTCTCCATATGTCTCATCGGAAAGGACAGGTGGTATTGGCAGACCATGTGCCAAATGTCAGCTTTGTAAACTCCCCCCCCCCCCCCAAAAAAAAAAGGCACCAAAAAAGGAAGAAAAAAAAACAACAACCAAAACTACAGGATAAAGAGTTCTATTAATTTCTGGAATCTTTTGGCATCTTACAATTGCTCTGAGATGCAAGAATTTGGTCTGTCTTAGAAAGTTTATATTCATGAAAATTTGTTTCTGGCCTTCATATGAAGTCAGAAGGAGTGTGTTCCTTCTGTAAATGTCAGCAGTTGGGGAACTGGGAGTTTGGGACATTTACAAAAAATACATCGGTAAAGAATTGAAATGTCAGAGATCATCTTTACAGGAGATGCTTAAGCTCATACTTGACATGTGGTATATACATGTATATTCAAAGAATATCTGCCATTTGCAATGAATTCGTGTGGACATTGGGTTGTGCTCTGAATGAATAATTATGCTTTTCCTTGCAGAGCCGTAGATAAAAACAAATTGAAATAAACATTTTGCTATCATTCATGGGTCTTTATTGTGGTGGTAAACATCAACTGATTTCTAAGTCTGACTCGACAGGCATGGACTCTCCACAAGTGTTTGTTCATTCTAAAGTGCTTGAAAATACTATCCACCATGAAGTTGACAGTACTATGCTTGATGATTGTATTCACCCATATTCCTTGTTATGTATTCACCTTCTGTAGCAGCTTATTGTATTAGGAACATTTAGATGAGTTTGGGCTTCCTGCTGTGTTCTGTTTTCCTGTTGTAATCCATAATCCATCATGTGATGCCTCACTTTGTTTCGTTGGCAAACACACCATAGGTCAGACCGTGTATTCCGTCCCATTATTAAATAACACCTTGAAATTCAGTGAAGTGCTACTCTTATGTTAAAAGTTACTAATCTATTCTTTACAATAGACCATGTCAGTAATGTATTCAAATTCTGTGCAAAAGCTTTGTTCACAAAAGCTGCCCTTGACAACCACAAAGCTTATCCCAGGCTTGCCCCCTACCTAGCATCAGCTAAGTGAATTCCTGCCTAAGGAACTTTATGGGAGGGAACAAGTGAATGAAATACTTGATTATATTGCAATGCATTACACAAGTGGTCTACTACCAGGCTGCACAAACATTTAATTTACTTGTTCTCTATTGCAAATATTGACATGTTGTTTTAAGCTTTTGTTTGATTGGTACAAAGATATGTAAATATGTTGTATGATGAAATCGTGTATTGAACGTGTGAGGTCGTAATGTACTGGGAGGTGCATGCTAAGTCCAATATCGACCTAAGAAGCAAGTTTGCATTGAGATCCTTTCCCCCTTCCACAGTTATGATTATGATTATGATTTTCATGCTGCGCTGGGTGAACTTTACCACTTTTGTACATTGTAATTGGAGAGAGAGCGACAGTGTGGTGTTGGAAACATGAAACCAGAACTCTTTTTGTGGATCAAACTTAAGGCCATTGCCCTTCTGGCCACCACTTGGTGAAATTGTATCCACACTCTTACTTTGTCTGTACATGTATGTGATTTCTCAGGTTACTGATTATGGTATTTGTGGCAAGCGACCACAAAGTTCATATTAAAAGGTAAAAGATATCCAGTGACGTGATGTGAGAAATGAGCAAAGTCAACTCTTAAGTAGCAATTATTGCTCCAGTTGTGTGGTGTGTGTACAGTATAACAGACAAAAAGTTTTAGGTGTTCATTTTTTAGAGGTGAGCTTTAGACCTGGAGCCCATTTCATAAAACTTGTTATCAGTAACAACTGCCACATTTCTTTAACAAATTTGCTCTCAGCCAATCGGGTGCAAGGATTTCAGTAGCTTATAACAACTATTGTAACTTGTCATTAATAACAAGTTTTATGAATCGGGGGCCCAGTGTGCAGTGTGTGTGAGCATGTTTGCACATTTTTTCTCTCTTCATGTACTTAAGGATGATATGGCTGCTATGATTACATTGATTGTACTTATTATTTGATAGTGTGCCACCTCGTACAGAAATGCTTGTCTCTACGCCCAAACTCTGCAGAATTTCTTTCTTCTTAATAAACCAAAACAAAACAAGCAAACTAAGAAAGCATGAATGCAGATCAGATTTATTGCCCATAGACTCAAAGGTCAATGAGTGGATGACATATTGATGTGAGTTTAATGACCAGAATAATGATTGTAAGAATTATTTGAATGGTGATAATAATAACAACAACAGCAATGATAAAAATGATAATGATCATGATAATATAAATATTAACAATACTAATGATGATGATAATAATAATAATAATGATAATAATGATGATGATGATAATAATAATAATAATAATTATGATAATAATAGCAATAATATACATTGTAATAATGATCTCATTTTAAAGGTAGCATGTAAAATGGTAAACCGTATCTTTGTTGTAATTACTAGAGGTGCTATCATTCTAAGTATATCATTTTCCTGTGATTATCAACTTTAATGATCATCATTGTTATAATGATCTTACCTTGATGATATGTATTGAATATACAATGTATTACTACTGTTATGTGTGTACAAGATGATAAGTGCTGAAGTCTTATTTGTTTATAAGATAACAAGTCCTTTGATGACTTTTGTAGCACAATATAATCAGGTCTTGAGTGGAATGGGTGAACATGTTTTCATCAGAATCAATGTCAGAATTTTGTTGTGTTTGATGCATTGTATTGTAATATCAAAGGAACATAACACAATTGCTATTGAACGAGTGATGTAGTTTGTCAATTCTTTTCGTTGCAGTCAGCTCATACATGGCAAGATTTGCCATGTATTTGAGAGTGATGGTTTGTTGGTCACTCTGATGACAGCTGGCGGTGAAGGAGATTATGACTGTGATCGGAAGAAACTCCTACCACCTCTCTCGGTGTTTGCAGCTGCCTCAAAGTTGTTTGAGGAGAATCAGCAGAGCTATGAAAGTGTGTATTCATGCAACTCATTGGGTCCCATGTGTATTCTGTGCACAAGATGGCACCTCTTTCTGCAGTGAAGAAGGTCACACTGAGTGATGATGATGACGATGATGATGTTGAAGATGATGATGAGGAGGAAGAGGAGGAGGAGGAGGATAAAACAGCATTTATATAGCGCCATTTATCTGTAGAAACATTCAAAGGCGCCTGGCTCGCGCAATATGTCACACACCTTTAAATTCAAATTTAAAGGTATTACAAACTCACATATGAATCTTTGCCAGGGCCAACTAAAACCCTCTGTTGGGCAAATTAATGTCTGGGCCCTGCTTGTTTGTTGTTGTTTTTTAAGTGTGAACACATACCCAAATGCATATTGGGCAAGCAAGAGAAACATCTGTGGTAGTGTCTCATCATATAATGATAAAAACAAACTTGGACAATGCAAAATAAGGGAGCTTTGTGGAACAGATAATACTAGGTGTTAAAAAAGAAATTCCCACTTTTGATCCTAATAGTTCAAAAACTGTAAAATTATATCAGATAACACTGACATTGATATGAGCAATAGCTGAATAGTGTACAATTTTGTGGAGGCAATTTCAAAATGACAGCATAATTCAGTTTCGTTAAATTAAAAATTGATTTTTCAATTAGGTTTGAGATTTTACTCTATTTTCAACCCTCTGTACAACTTGCTCAGAAGTCAAGTATGGGAGTGTGTAGTTGACACAGATGGTCCTGGACAATGACCAGGATTTGAATGCTCCAATATTTATTCATGAGGAATACCACTATCACAGCTAGTCTTTATTTATTCTGAAATGTGGTGTATGCAAGCACATGGAAACATTTACACTGTACTTACTTTTTTCATGTGCATGCATTTCACCCTTTGCAAGGAATTCAGACTAGCAGTGCCCAGGGAAATCCATCATGAATAATTAATAAAGCATTCATGTGCCTTGGATCAAAGCTCTGAACAGGTTGTATCCAGGTCCATTGTTCAGAGTCATTGTAAGCACACACTCACATACACATCATTAGTTCCTGTGTGAAGTTCAGGTTTTGTACAGAGGGTTTGAATTTGACCAAAATCTGGAACCTTACTTTGAAATTAATCATGGATTTCATAAAACTGATACAAGTTTGCATATTCAAATCACATCCAACTAAATTGTACACTATTCAGCTATTACTCATAATTACTATCATTAATAGTTTTATGTGATATATAGTTTTTGAGCTATCAAGGATCAAAAGTGGGAAATGTTTTTGTAACACCTAGTATGATAGTATGATACAGATTGATGAGGATCAAATAGGATTATTAAGTGTCTGCTGCCCCCTTTTGGTCAGGTTCAGCAGTTGGATTTGTTCATTCTTTCTTCATTCATTTCACTCCGAAATCAATGGTTATGTGTAATGATGAAAAATCACAGATTTTTCATTCATGAATTTTGTGCAAAGGGCCACATGGTAGAAATTAGGTATCCCAGATTTACATCACTTTTCATTGTCATGATGAAAATGTCCATATTCATGCCATGATTTACAATTTACATCATCACCAGCCTTCAATGAAAGGGCACCTGAATTATTTAAGCATTTGGGATGGTATTCAAAATTTAGGTTTATATGCCACCAATAACATTACTAGTAGCCTATAGAATTTCTTGGAAGACGATTTGAACGCTGTAAGTTTCATTAAAAAAAAATAAAGAAGAAAAAAAAAATCTGTCTCTGTATACAACATTATAAGTTAGCAGCAGTTTTGCTAATGTAAAGTCTTCCAAATGGTGACGCATTCAGACACATGACAATTAAAGGCTTGGAAAGGGGTGTCAACTTAGAAACATTTGCCTGTGATTTGTAGACATGAGTATATGCACAGTGAGAGCCAGTGTTTCATAATATCCTTCATCAAAATTTCATTCAGTGACGTAGGAATCATGCAACAGTTTAAACTAAACAGACAATTAGGTACAGCATGTAGGCCTATTCCACTCATCACACACACAGATACATGCATACATGAACACACACACAAAACACACACACACACACACACACACACACCTGTTGCCTAAGAATGAAAGTTACCATGGTGTTCTGTTTGTTAATAGGCGATACCAAGGGGAAACAGCTGGTTAGATATGGGCAGGACCTTGTGTGCATAATACAATAAGCCAGTTCGGGGTTCCACTTTGAACATGAGCAGAAAAAGGTCATTTGTACCAGCAGAGCATGTTGGTTTTAAATTCATTGAGATAAACATCTGTGATGCAATGATTATTCAAGTAATTCTTGTATTAAAGTGGTGCTTGCCATCACATCCACCTGGCAGCAAAAGCAGTATTTGGCAATATCAATAGAAGAAGATTGTCATTACATTCAATGCAAAATAAATAGATGTTTTCTGAAGTGTCAATTGATGGATCATTCTGATCACCTGGTCTACGCGACTACATCATTCCTTTGTTTGAACATGACTGATGAATTCCATGAATTGTTACGTTGGGCAAGCAATGCATTCTGTTGCTTGAAGACTAGTGGAGTGTCTAATCAACTGAGAAAGAAGAAAGGTCATTTGTACCCATCTGTACATGAGCTAACCCCGAACTGGCTTATTGTCATGTATTTGAGGAGTCAAGTGAATACAACCAGTAGATTGATTAAATATGAATGTTAAAGCACATGGTCTTTTATCTGGGAATCTCATTTTGCTGTTTTTGTGAAAGAGTGGATTCCATGGTGTTATCCAGCCATCTTCTAATATATATTTAATCTTTAATCTTTATCAATCACTTGGAATACGGTGGGATGTGGGAATGAAATGAAATGCAAAATCAAGCCCATTTTTACACAAACTAACAAAAACACGAAGTATGAGGAAATTTGAGCAGTTAGGATTCCAAGTGGTTGATAAAGATTAATTAGAAGATGGCTGGATAGCCCATATTCAGCTACGTTAAGCTGGTCTTCCATGGGGTCCAGTTGGATGTGAGGTGGGACCACTTCACCGGGTTAAACACCCTGCTCTTTGCGATGAATGAATGAAGCGGGATCTTTTACGTGCATGAGTTGTTACTCTCTCATACACGGGACCTCCATTTTATGTCCTATCCGAGGGACAGAGTGTTTTGCCTCTTGCTAGAGGGGACGGTATGCTTACACACAACATTGCTCAGTCCAGACTCGGGTTCGAACCCGGGCCCTTAGGATCGTGAGGCAGACGCGCTACCGACTGAGCTAACTCACCGATTATATATATAATGTATTTTATTATAATCATATGATTATGTATAATCACCGATTATATATATTATAAACATATTCTAGCATAGTGAACCGACGTCTCCGCGGCGTCTCCTAAGTTGCGGCGAATCGAAGTTGCTGAGACTAATTAATTGTCCGCGACGTCCCTGAGACATGTCCGCTGCCTTGCTGAGACCCATGGCGACATACCTGCGACGATGTAAAGACGTGCTGAAGACGTCCAGGAGACGTCGCGGTGAAGTCCCCGCGACTTGCGGGTGAATAATCATTATGTCGCCTTGTTCGGAGACGTCTCGGACGTCGTCCCGGAGTCGCCTTCTTGGTGAGAGCGCAAACCATTTTTTGATCTTTCGAGTCACACCAAAGATCCTACACTCATGTAGTGTGTATATAGGATCTTTGGTCGCACTATAGTTGCGGTGACTGATATATCAGTCGCTGCAATCGCGGCGACGTCTCCCTTGTGAGATAGGCCCTATTAGTTATACCTCCTTCAGAATGCGGAGCTAAAATTACATTTTATATTATCATGTCATTAAAGGTGTTGTAGAGTACTTTTCATGTAAATGAAAATTGTTGAATTCTCCCCTAAATGTGTTCTTTAGAAACGTGAAATGAAAGAAAGATATTATTCAGAGGGGTGAAGGTTCAGGTGCGAGTTTCTTCACTTTGTCTCCCTCTGTAAATTAGATTTGTTAAGATCGCAACTGCTGATCTGTTGTTGCGATCTTAACAAATTTGATTTGTAGAGGGAGACAAAGTGAAGAAACTCACACATGTAAATGAAAATTGTTGAATTCTCCCCTAAATGTGTTCTTTAGAAACGTAAAATGAAAGAAAGATATTATTCAGAGGGGTGAAGGTTCAGGTGCGAGTTTCTTCACTTTGTCTCCCTCTACAAATTAGATTTGTTAGATCGCAACTACAGATCAGCATTTACGATCTTAACAAATTTAATTTGTAGAGGGAGACAAAGTGAAGAAACTTGCACCTAAACGTTAAATGATTTGAAATGATGACCACGATGCCCCGGCACTATGAGCCCAGTCCAGCGTGTTTGATAAACACAAGATCAAACAAAATACACTGCAAAGTCAACAGGACAAAATTTGTGTTCGAATATCATTCTTATAAGCATCAGACATAGAGAAAAGCAACTCGCAAGCAACACGCAGTCGCGGAAATCGGACATAATCACTGACAAAGATGTATTGAGAGGAGGTTTTAATGAATTTCCTTTCGATAAAAAATGTTTATAGCTTCAGGGCGGTCTGTGAGCGCGTTGGTGATCACTCCCCGCTGAATGTGTCGATGAATCAAGACGTGCATGGCCTTCGCACATTATCGCCTCTGCTGCAGTGGCGTCTTTTCACAAAGTCCACAGTGGATAAAGCCCGGTCACACAGCGCTTTACGGTTTAATCACGGCCCAAACCCGTCAAAAAGTGGTCTCACGTGAAGCAGACGATGTTGTTCGCGTTGAAGTCGAATTTAAGACGAGCTACGGTCGATTTATAGACGTGGCAGGACGCGGGGAAAATCGGAACGGCGTCGGACGCGGTAAAAAGTTTTGAACTGCTCAAAATTTTATTCCGCTGACAACCACGGGCGGCACACGTGGTAAAGACGTGAAACACAAGTGATGATCCGTGTTCCAGCAGTGATTAAAACTTGGGGAGACGCGGTAAGACGCGAAAGTTTATCGGTCTGTCACGTTCAGAGCACGGTCATCTGACGCGTGTTACGCGTTGGTATCACGGGAAATAGCGTGTGTTTAGCGGCTTATCACTGACAAATGGATTTTTCCGCTTACATACACGTAGCTGGACGTGGTTAGCCGTGCTTATAGGCAGTGCTTCAGAGTGGAACAGCCGCCAAGGGCCATACCCCGTACAAAGCACGGCAAAACCTAAATTGACCAAAAAATTACCACTTGCGACCACGTCCACCAGATTTTCATAACTGTTTGTACGTGATTTAGACGTGGAGTGCTGTGTGACCGGGGCTTTAGCAGTATTCCTACTGAATTCATCGCCCTTGAAGGAATCTCCGAGACCAAAACGCACAAGAAGATTTAAAGGCATTATTTACCATTTGCAGATGAAATAAAGCTTCGTGCTTCAAAACAGTCTGAAATGTGAGTTAAGGATAGAAACAAGCAATGTCAAAATGTTAATTAGTATAAATCAATGTTAAGTATTGTTAAATATACAAAATGTGAAAAATAGTTATGATAAAACTGGTTCTGGACTAAACCGTAATCATGGTTTACTCAGAAAAATAGTGATATCTCCTTTTATTTGAGACTTTATTGCATTTTTTATATGGTAGGATGTTTTGTGATACAACTGTATAACTTACACATAAGTATGCATCAAATGCATGTGTTAACTCAAACATTTTTAATCATCTGCTCTTAATGGTAAACAATAGGCTCCTACCTTTAAAGATCTCTGTAATCACGATACAAATTGAGCCTGAAATGCATACCAGCGGCAAGTGTACATGAACCCTTTACAGTGCTTATCAAAAAAAAAAAAAGAAGAAAAAAAAGAAAGAAAGATAAGCCAGGGCCCCGTTTTATCAAAAGATACAATCGATTGTAAATTCCCTTACCACACCGGCTGCCATAGTCTTGATGACAGAAATCAACTATATTATAATCAATAATAACTCTTCATAAAACAGGGCCCTGAGCTACTATTACACACAGTTGACTCCCGTTATAACGAAGTCCTCGGGACCGGCAATTTTCTTTCGTTATATCTAAATTTTGCTATAATCGATCACAAAAACAATAAAAATATAGAGCATGTAATATCGCGGCCTGAGATTTTATTTCGTTGTAACCGGAATTAACCGTGTTCGTTATAACGGGAGTGCACTGTAATTGCCGACTATTGAGAGCATAATGTTGGTTGTGAGGAAAGGGGAGCTCTTCTCTTCATCGGTACCTACGTAATTGTGTTGAAAATGATTTGCATGACTGAGCACATAGACTGTAAAGACAACAATGACAAGTTGCACTTTTTCCAAGTTTGAGTGTTTTCATGGAGAAGCACTGAATGTCTCACTGAAATAAATGAGATCTGTCAATGAAAGTAGTCGACCAATCTGGGTACGACTGCAGGTTTGTGTTTAGGGTTTCTTTTCACCTTTTATGGTCCATAACCTTCATCGTATAGCCACCTGTGGTCGGATACCCTGGTCACTCCCACAAAGACCGACCCACACAGACCATTTTCTCTGTTCATATTCAACACATAGCAGACAGACCAATACGGTGAGACCATGTCCTGAATAAGAAGAGAGAAAGTGAGTTGGCCTTTGTAGGAGTTCCCAAGTTATTGTATATTTGCAAAGTATATTTAGAATAATGACTATATTGCATTTAAAAAGTACAAAGCATAATTATGATGGCACGCTGATACTATGAAGAGCAACATGATTGTGTCAACTTTAACATAATAACATAGGATTTCACATCAAAACAGTGTCTTATATAGTGATACAATAAAATGGATTATCAAACTCCATGAACACTCTGAAAAGTCATAATAAAAACACAAAAAGGCCCTATAGTTTGAAAAAAAAGTAATCATAACATAACATTATTGAGCCCCGAAATCCAAATGAAAATTCAATGTTGGAAAGTTGACTTGAAGTGATATTTGGCTGATTACCGGGATTTTGTCAAAATTTCACGCTACTTAAGAACTTGTAATTTTAGTAAATAGATAAAACAGATTAACACCGATGAATTCGTATCTACAGATATTTTATCATGGTGCAATTAACGCATTCCTCTTCCTGTTAATCCATTCTCATAAAGTAAACCTATCGTCATGGTATGGCATCATGTGTTTTCTTTCACTGACAAACTTTTTTTTTTTAATAATCTTTTTATGTTAACGTTTCCTTTTATATTTCCTCTTCTCTTCCTCTACCCCCCCCCCCCCCCGTTCTGCTATAAAATGTACAGTAAAAGGAAAGAATATTCAAGCCGCTAGTTGAATCATCCAAAAAGACTGGCTTGAGAGACTACGACGTGACAAGGCGGCGATGGGACATCGCGGATAGAGACCTAAGACGGCCATGCATTATGGAGGAGGGATGAGCCGGGGATGCATAACTGATACTCGATCAAGCGACTCTACGACCTCGAGTCAGATCATGTGACAGGGATTCAGAGGCCTGAGACTCTCATAATACCGGGGAGCAGACCAGACGTATAGAATAACGAGGGCATCTCAGTATTAAAAAGAAAGAAGAAAAAAAAAAAAACACAGAAAGAAGTTTGATGTGTATGAGGAAATCGCACTCAATATGATCATGAACCAGCGCGCCACCTTCAGAACCAGAATCAGATTCCACCCTCATTGATTTATACGGCAACCGAGAATCGATCATTTTTAAGTGACTGAATGAAAACAATTTGCCAAGTTTGAACAAAAAATATTACGTATTTTAACTATAGTAGGCCTATATATATTTGTGTCGTAGGGACTTTCACCTAGATTAACAGCTCAAACTCCCAAAACAAAAACCCGAGACACACAATGATCCAGTAGCGGATTCGGGGTTGGTGGGGGGCGAACCGGGCGCGCGCCTTTTATTTCTTGTTAAAAACAAAAGAAATAAAAACAAAATATGGGGGTGGCGCTCCCCTTTAATTTTGTAAAAGCGCCTCCGCTTTACGGAATTCCTGGATCCGCCCCTGTGATCTCATACGTAATGATGTTCCCGGTGACATACATAAATATTAATGCACCACTACAAAGTTAAACGACAAAAACAAACACAAATAAATGCTTCTTTTCATAATCTAATATTCAAGTGAGTGCATGTTTCATCTTAACAACGCTTTGCTACTACTAGTTTAGTAAGATATTTAGTGTTTGCGTAGACCGTTAGGTGCATGGTGATTAACCGGTTAAGCATAAGTACGTATGTGCAATTCTAGTTCTTTTGTCGATAACCACTACCATGCAACTTGAATGCTTGTTGTCACGCCTGGTTCCGCTAAGCTCTCGGACTGTCACTGTTGAAGGGACGACATAGTTTTGGTTGAAATGGGGCTTCGAGGTTGTTGTTGTTGTTGTTGTTGTTTTTTATTAGATAATGAGAAACCATTTATGAAATACGAAAGAACGGACAATATACTCGAAGAGGAATTCAAAGTTTATTCGATGAAAATCGGTTTAGAAACGGCCGAGATATCCAAACACACAGCTAGTGATCCAAATAAAAGTGGGTCCCACCTTTTATTAGGACCTTTGTTTAGGACTTAATTTGTTCTCACACCACATTAATCATTGTATGTGTGTGTGTGTGTGTGTGTGTGTGTGTGTGTGTTTTCTCTCTCTATCCCTCTTTCACTTCTTTCTTTTCCGCATGACAACACGTTATTGTCCCCGCCGAACGAGTTCGAGCAGGGGACTATGAAACGGGCTCCGTAAGTGTGTGTGTCCGTGTGTGTGTCCGTCCGTGTGTGATCAAAATCTTCAATTTGCTACTTCTCTGTCATTTATGAGCCAATTTTGATTCTGTTTGCTTTATATGATAGCACTATGTGGGAGCTTTGAAACTTCTACACAGAATTTCAGTTGTGACCTTTGACCTTGACCTTTGACCTATATTGTACATTTTGCTACAAAATGCTACTCCTTCGCCATTTCTAACCCGATTTCGATTCCGTTTGCTTTATGTGATGGCACTAGTTGAGGGCTTCAAAACTTCTACACAGAATTTTGACCTTTGACTTCTTTGACCTTTGACCTTGATTTTTTTTGACCTGTATTGTACATTTTGCTACAAAATGCTACTCCTTCGCCATTTCTAACCCGATTTCGATTCCGTTTGCTTTATGTGATGGCACTAGGTGAGGGCTTCAAAACTTCTACACAGAATTTTGACCTTTGACTTCTTTGACCTTTGACCTTGATTTTTGACCTATATGGTACATTGGCTACAAAATGCTACTCCTTCACCATTTCTAACCCGATTTTGATTCTGTTTGCTTTATGTGATGGCAATAGGTAAGGGCTTCAAAACTTCTTCACAGAATTTTGACCTTTGACTTCTTTGACCTTTGACCTTGATTTTTGACCTGTATTGTACATTTTGCTACAAAATGCTACTCCTTCGCCATTTCTAACCCGATTTCGATTCCGTTTGCTTTATGTGATGGCACTAGGTGAGGGCTTCAAAACTTCTACACAGAATTTTGACCTCTGACTTATTTGACCTTTGACCTTGATTTTTGACCTATATTGTACAATGGCTACAAAATGTTACTCCTTCGCCATTTCTAACCCGATTTCGATTCCGTTTGCTTTATGTGATGGCAGCAGGTGAGGGCTTCAAAACTTCCTCACAGAATTTTGACCTTTGATTTCTTTGACCTTTGACCTTGATTTGTGACCTATATTGTACATTTTGCTACAAAATGCTACTTCCGGCGGGGACATATATTACGCACCGCGTAAATTCTACTTTTCCTTGTTTAATGTTGTGATTTGTCCAGGGTGTTTGTTTAGGGCTATACAATAGTTAGTCTCTATTCTTATTCAGTTTGTGTAGTCAAGGGGGCGTACGCGGCATGATAGTACGGCCTTGATGTAAGTGGGAATGTTTCCTACAAACATTGCTTTTTTAGCAGTCCTCCCCATTTCCAGCATTTTCACATACTCATGAAATGCTGTTACCCTCCCTATCAACTGCATACTTATAAATTTCTTTTGTCTGTACATTCTAATGAAAATTCTGTGAAACTGGAAATTTGTATGTTTCTGTGGGAGATGGAGAAGAAAATGAGTGATTGAATGATATATATATATATATATATATATATATATATATATATATTCACACATAGTAACGTTTACGTGGATATATATATATATATATATATATATTCGCACATAGTAACGTTTACGTGGATATATATATATATGAAGAGCTTGCAACCAAAAGGCGCTAAATCCATCATATTTTTATACTGTCAATACATGAACGTACATGTATTATTATAGTGATGGATCTATACACTCTTATTAATGTATCATAATTACACAAAACAAATCTTATCGAGAGAAAGAGAGCGATGGGCAATTCGAAAGTTATTGGTCTACATAGTGTGTACGTTAAAGTGTATTTTGTATAGTGTTCCGTGAATGTTTTTGTCGTTTGTTGTTGTTTTTTGTTTTGCTTTAGTTTTGCTTTAGTTTTGTTTTTGTTTTGTTTTGTTTTGTTGTTGTTTTTGTCTTGTTGTTCCTCGATCGATGCACCCCGCAACCTACTGCACGGCTGTTGTCTTGCCGAACCCAAGATCCCCTTCTTTCGAAGCCGGCATCATGAGATCGCCGCCTTTCGATCTCCCTCTGACAAGCAAGCCCGTCTGTCTGACAAGGCGAAATGGTGCCCTCGTCACCGGGGGAGATAAATTATGGAGCTGCTTCGATGCATGCCCCAGACACGGTCGTCAATTATTCCATCAAAAACGTTTCTTGACTATTCCCAGTCCACCGGAATGCCTTCTCCTACAGTCTTCAGCTGTGTAAGAATTCCGCTTTCGACTGGCGCACATATTATTTGATTTTGACTAAAAAATGTTGTGTCAGCTTTGTGGCTTTATAAGATAGCTGTAACGCCTGCGTTATCGCCATAGCAACTTAGAAATTGTCTTGGCTGGTTCCACAGCAACAACATCCAGGCATTAATAATTCTGATCTTATCTCATGGTTCTGCTTTTAATAACATCTCATTTGTTATTCCGGTGAAAAATATCAGAAGAAGAAGAAGAAAAACACACACACACACACACACACACACACACACCAAGCATTGCTATAATACCTACACGTTTTTTGTTTTTTGTTTTTCAGTGATCCAATCTATTTCATGGCACTTTCCGAGTCCATGCGGATTATTCCACCGTTCCACCTTTTTACAAAGGTGTATTTCTGCATTGAATTTTTATTCTTGGCGCCATATCTCACCTATTGTTACTTATGTGATAAACAACAAGTACAAGTCGTCAATTGTGTTGCAAATTGAGAAAAAATAAAGAAAAGCGTAATATGTGTGAAATCGTTCATTCATGAAAAAAATAACACAATGTACTTCAATATAAAAGAAAGAAAATAAAGATATTATTATGACGTATGGTGGAACCTATAAAATGAGGGGGATAGATTTGTTCTGTTTTTACCCATATAAGTAGAAATCCTACATCTTCGCAGCTCACCGCAGCTTCCCATCCAATATAGCTTAAATCTATCTGGGGATAATTTTAGCACCTTAGCAGTTGCTGCATGAAAGCTGTGGAATAATGCGCCCCTGACCATTAGTCAATCATAAGGAACCATTAAATTGTTTTAAAAGTTCTGAAAACATTATACGTATTTTAAATCCATTCTTTAACGCTGTACAGGTATCATTTTTGCCTACATGGACCTAGCATGCGATGTCCAATTCAGTATATAGCTTGTTCAAAATACGGTTTTTTCATTTACTATTCTATATTGTGTTCATAAATTTTAGATTCATGTGATTTAGAATGCAAGCCTTATCTTGGAAAAACTTCTACGCATAAATTGTACTGTACAAATTGCATTGTATTGTTCTGTTACGCAGAAAGGCACCTTTTGAAAGATTTTGTACACTCTCACTGCATATAACGCACTGGAAATTTCCATGCATGCATAAAATAAACGAATTGAGAAAGACTCAGTTGTCATTTATATATAGCGATTATGTATACATTAGATTTAGATTATGACACACACAAACACACACGCACAGGGAAGTGCATTTTGTATAGGTCACTGGAATGTTATAGGCCTAGAGTTGTTGCTCATTCTAACCCATGTGATACAAGCGCCTTGCTCTTGCTTCTCAGAGGCAATTTGGATGCTGAAGGACAGGAATAATGCATCAGCAGGGCTGAATATCTTAGAACTATTCAATCATTAATAATTTTTGTGCATGCGTGAATTTTATCCAATTCTTAAATATTCTTTTTTTTTTTTTAGTCTCTTGTAGTACCGTGATGAGTCATTCGTCTTTCAGTGCAGGTGCACTTTGCAAAACAAATTTTAAGCAATATACACTCTGCATGTCTTTGCTGCTTAATGTATGCTCGTCTGGTTATTATCATTCCGTAAGTTTTCTCTTATTTTGCGCAGTGTTTTCTCGTTTCTCGTTACGGGCCCTTCGAGTGTTCCCCACGGACCTTTCGAGGCGTGACAGAATTACTGAGTTACAAGAGTCGTTTTTGTCTTTCTTCGCATCGGTGGACTAAGCGGCATATAGATTGGCTTTCACACATTCGTCAGAAGGGGGAGGGAGAGGGCTGGGGGGGGGGGGGAGAGAAGAATGGGAGAAAGAGACGCCTAGCATCTTGCGAGATCTCGGACTGCCCATGACCCCAGACTCCCGGCTCCGCGATGCGCCTGACCAGCGGGTCGAACGCGGACAAATCTAATCGTGCATGGACTCAAGCACTTGTACACATAAACGCGTTGTAATACATGTGTAGCAGCGCCGTACTGCGTTACCATGGTGACCACAGTGCACTGCTCTGTCCTGAAAGTGAAAAATGTGCAAAACCTTCTTGCATCTTGTATTTACATTGATTTAGAAAAAGAGAAGGAAAGTCTGTTTAAAACTAGGACGGGTGCCTGATAGTGTATTTTGTACAGTTTCTTATTATGATATAGGCAGTAGAAGTGGGCACTGCAAAATGTCACACTGCAGCACAGCACCACAGCTGACAGTTGACCGCTCTGCCTGACCTTTTGATAAAGTACCCCTTGGCCCGAAGCCTCATTATCACTGACCATAACAAATCACCACCTCTTAGGGAAGAACACCGCCACTGACCCCTCACTCTTTAGTGTTTCCGGGGTCGTTTTTCTTCCAAGTTCAGGGCAAATAGATCTCATTGTGTGCATAAATAAGATGACAGGGAAATATACCAGTTGCTGTCTGATTGACGCGTCCTAATGCCAGGCAGCTAAAAACAAAATTTGACCTCAGACTGGACGGAGACTTCGTGTGCATCTTTGACCCCTGAAGAGGAAGTGAGTTTGACCACGACCTCCACTTCGCTGCCATGAACGAGCCATATAAAAACCCTGAAAACTCGGAATTAGCAAGGACTTAGAAATTGCCATTGACTGCTGATTATGCTGCCCGAGATCAGCTCGTCTAGCTGATTTTTCTCCTCAACTTCATGACTTTTGGCTGAAAACTGTGTGAGGACTTTGTTTCGTCAGGCAGTCCTTGTTTCTCCACAAATACTTGGCTGGAGATTTTGAGAGGACTTTGCTACGCCTGGCAGCCCTTGCTTTTCAGCCTATGCCTCGACAGCCTGGAAATAAGCATCTTTCCCCGGGAGGAGAACAGCACCGCAGCCCACAGTCAGTCTATTACAACCGGCAATTAGAAACTGTTGACTCTGTATACACGTGTATAAGAGGATAGTGTCCGTTTAATCTCTGCCGATGACTGTCACAATGCGGCATCTACAGCATTTCAGGCAAATCTGACTCTTTGCTCATTGCCTCATTCATGCCGAGCATCCAGTCAACCGTCATCCCGTTCCCGTTTCATCTCGCTTTGGACCCGTCGTGTTCGAGCTTTTCGCCCCGATCTCGTCCTTCACGCTCATCTTCGACGACGCCGTCCTCGCGAAGTGACACACGCCATTCAATGGATTTTCGCGGAACATTCCTGGACTTAACATAAACTGGAGATTTCGCGCCCTGATACACCGTGTTAGATTATTGGTGGTGAATGTTTATATCAATATTTGGAATTTCCTAATTCGGATAATATCTGTGGATCCACATTATTGAGCTTGATGTTGAACAAGTCAAGAGGGGTAATGTACAGCTGTTCAAATTATACTTAGTTGTAAGCATTATTCTGAACGCCAGAATAATATAAGAATTTTATCTGTCACTACAACGCTATAAATGACAGCGTGTCGATACAGGTATGATCCTGATCGATTGTAAATAAAGTCCGTTCAATTGAGAAGGCCATTGCAAATGTAAACTGAACTGTCTCACATGTGTTTGCTTTAACCTCGTTGTCTCGTAAACAATAACAACAACAACAACAAAAATAGGGGAATTGGTTATTGACCCTTGCGCGTGCAACTTAAGCAAAACAATAACAAGCATTCACACAATTACAACAATACCAGTTCTTCCTAAACATGTATTCTTGAATGTCGAGAAAAAAAAGGGCTGGAGGCAGTAAAGACAAAGAAGTGGTTCCATTGCTTCTCTTCCTCTACCTCCTTCGCAATTCTCTATACTAATTGTGCTGCTGCTACTCCTAGATTAGAAATCAATTCTTTATTCTACTTTTAAAGAGGATTGGTATCTCATAGTCTAATTCAGTTTTTAGGTTCAGCTATTTATGTAAAGTTAGGCGACTTTACGTCATTACAGTTTTGTAACTTAAAAAAAAAAAGATTCCCGAATTGGCTGTAAAAGGCGTTAATTATTATCAATGTAAGTTACACCACCAGGTTGAATCAAGGAAGTAGCACCTCCTTGCTTGAATTTTTAGTGGCCAACCGCGCATTTGAGATTGTCTAGATGACTGGTAGGCCTACTCCCTTTTCACAAGGACGAGACAGCGTGACACACAATGATAACGAGCATCCAACATTTCTGATAGATTGTTCATGCTCAGTGATGTCCAAAGTCTCCATGATCTTTCAGGGAATGCAATATTGTTAGTATGGTCGCCATCAAACGTAGTTACATACAGACTTTTTTTTTCTTTGTCTCACAATTCACTAAGGGTCTCTGACATACAAATGCATGCATGGTGAATTATGTTTATTCATGATACGCTCAATATCACTTTTGCAGTGAAACTAATATTTAGAAATATTCCATACATTTTGAAATAATTTTTCTTCTATTTTTCTTCAGATTACTTGGATACGCCCACAAAAAAACAACAACAACCCACCTTCCATCAAACCAATATTCTGAGACCGAGCATAACTTGCATGTTCCCTCACCATGTCTTTTGTTAATTTAATTAATACCACAGAAATATGCAGGTTATGCTGAGTCGAGGGGAAGGTGCATTCCAATGTCTTTTGTTAAACTTGTCAGTACTTTAGCAATGATTTACAGATGAGGTCACAACCAGAATATTGGTTTGGAATGGTGTTTTTTTTTTTTCTGTGGGCGTGTCAAATTCAGAAATCTGAAGAAAAATACCAAAGAAAAATCATTCAAAAATATATGGAATGTTGCTAGGTATTCATTTCACCGTTAAGTGATGTTGAGGGTATCATAATCTGAAGGGTTCAAATAAAACTCACTGATAATGTCGAAACGCACTTATTCTGCCCTTATAAAAATTGGAGTAGGATTCAAACGTAAAGCGCTTACTGCCATTAAATTCTCGTACCGGTGCAGCACGCAAGGATCATTAACACAACTGCAGACTAGACCCCCTGCAAACGCGGGGACCTGCCTATACATCAAGTCATAATATACACACCACGCATGAAAACTCCCCCCCAAAAAAAAAACAACAACAACAAACAAACAAACAAACAAACAAACAAACAAACAAACAAAACAAAAAAAAAACACGCTCAATTCCAAAAATACTGTCGAGAAAGATAAACTTTTCCACATAAAAATATTACTTTCTGGCATGTGCATGCATGTCGAGTCAGTCCAATGAGAATAATAGTTAGATTATGGAAAATAAAGTAAGTCGTTGGCTGTAGTCAGCATTAATTACTACAGTGTATGTTGGGTTCACAAACAGCAAAGGAAATTCACACATCCTGCAACAATTAAACAAAACCAAATACAACTTTTGCCTCTGTACTTTTACTGTAATTATCTTTATCACTTTGTTTTGATGTTAATCGATGTTTATTCTATTCCTGGTGTATGTGAATTTCCTTTGTTGTGTGTTTACGGAACATGATATAGGCCCTTTACTTCCTGCTGACTTTGCAATTATTGCTGTGGGGAGGACGAAGAAATAAGAAGAATACGCTGTATATTCGTCTAAACTTTGTTTAACAGGCACAAAGTTCTGTAGAATCATACGAATCCCCTTTGCACAAGGACACATTATAGACTGAACACTAAAGGCCCGAATCCACGAAAGCGGTATACAAATTTAAACCATGGACATTTTAAGTCCTGGCTTGTACTTAGCCCTGGTCCAATATCAGATCATGGTTTATACTACGGTTTAAAATTGCACCGCTTTCGTGAATTCGGGCCAAAAAAAAAACCCATGTCCAATGAAAATTTAGCTCCAACACCATGATAATGAGTAAGAATAATGCATTCTAAACTTTTTACCGGAGGTGTACCAAATCATTGGTAAATTCATGTACTTTTCGGCTCTTTGAACACAATCTTACGACTTCATTGCGACCAAATTACAATAGCTTGATCAAAAAAACAAAAAAGACCACTCGTCACCAACTAACTTGTTGCATAGAATAAAAATTGTCAGTGATCATTGATTGATCGTAAGGTAACATTGGAACTTTGAATACTCGACTTTATCCAGAAGAAGTGACGTCACACAGATTCAATGAGAAACATACGTCATAACATGGCTTCTGTGCACGAGCATACAACATGATATGGCTTATTGTAATCTGCGTCGTCAAAAAAGATATCCATTTCGCATGCTGATTTTACAGTTTGTGATTAATTTTTGCTGATTTTGAAGTTAAAGCAGCTGCCGGATATAATTTCAACTGTGAGCTAAAATCCGATGTCATCACATATTCCCAGGAATGTCACTGCATTTTTGTTTCATTTATCACATGGTTCTATTCTATCAGCATGACTTATTGTGTTCATGCTAAATTATAAACGGTTTTTGCTTAGAGCTAATGGTGTTCATCAAATCGCCGAGAGTTAGCATTCTGGATATTGATACAATGTATCTATCATTTACAATATTGCAAACATAATTTTTAAAACGAAAACTATACCAATTATAGTCTTCGTAAGTTATACTTCAGTACAATTTCGACTATTAAAGTTTTGGATGGCGTTGTCGGGTTGTGCATCTTAATCTGAAGGGAGTTACTTATCCTCAAAGTCAATGAACGATATAAAACATTTAATGCAACACCATCGGTGTAAAATAATGAGTGCAGTGGACTCCCGTTATAACGAAGTCGTCGGGACCGGCAGTTTTCTTTCGTTATATCGAAATTTCGTTATAACCGAACAACCTAATAAACAATAAAAATACATGGAGTGGATAATGTTGCGGTCTGAATTTTTTTACTTCGTTGTAACCGGAATTTCGTTATAACCGTGTTCGTTATAACTGGAGTGCACTGTATTTATGTACATTATTTCAAAGCCCTAAAAAAGAATTATTACAGCTTACGATTGGTTTTATAGAAGCCTATCAATAATTTACAAAACCATATTAAGCCAATCAGTCTTCTGCTCATGGCTATATGCACCCATTGTTATTGTCATCATCATTATCACTGTACAGATTTTTTTTTACGCTGTCATGCTGAGGCACTGTATCATAACAAAAGCATTACACATAATAAATTGTCTTGCTACTTTGAAAAAGGGAAAGAAAAATATGATGCAAGTTCTTTCGGCTCGAATCATAATCCAGATATGACTATATAATGCAAATCAAACATCGTAACTATGCGCTACCATGTGCGGAAATTATGTTTTTCTTTTTTATTCCAGTTATTTAAGCGGACTTTTTCAGCAGTTTACTCAAAACGCTTATCAACAACCCATTTCTCGTAAAATAAAGTCATCGATCATCAATCATGCTTGTTTGAAACAAAAAAGTATACATCTCGATCGATTTTTATAAGCACAAATTATCGCCAAAATTTCTACTTTTTACCATTTCAATCATTATACCCCATTCATCTTTTTAGTAAAGTCCAACGATTATTAAACATTATTTTGCAATATTATATATCAGTGCATTCTAATAGAATCCTCTGTAGCGTCATCAATCCAAGTAAACCTATGGTCGCATTATTGGTCATCATCAGAGACCTAGATTATTACATAATCATTGTACAGTATTGAGCACCATGCCTGACTGTTATCATTCACCGCTCCTGGACCAATCCTCACAGTAGGATGGGAAGATCGAGAGGATCTATTACTTGCTGAAGGGCAAATATAGTTTATACTGTCAAGTTTTGAACTGTCTTCACATCTCTATCAAAATGTCTATTAGTGTAGCAGGCTTTCAATGACTGTCCAGTGTCATCTCTCTAATCGAACACTCTGCAGTCTCACCAGTCTTTCAACCATCTATTTGCAATATTAAGAAATGCATTTTTTTTTTTGGGGGGGGGGGGCTATTTTTTCCTTGCCCCTAATGACGGAGATTTAAAAAAGAAGAAGATATGTGGAGATCATAGAACTACCGACGGGTAAAAAAAGACGAACAAACACAAAACTACACAAACAAAAACGGAAAATCGCTGACATACAGTCGCAAAGAGTGAGAAATCGCCGAGGACCATATGTTTTAAGGAGTTAGTATTCAAAGTTTCCCAATTCGTTAACATTTCCATTTCACAAAGGGCAAGACTCGTGAAACATATCAATTTCACTTGAAATTATATAGACACGTAAAAAGAGATACGACACAATCACGGTAATCAGATCTGTTTAATCTGTTTAATGTCTGAAGCATTTCTTCCTCTCTGGTTCGATATCACAGTGCAACGTACCTTGAGAAAAGAGCTGGTGGTGTGAGTGAAATTCAATAACAACCACTTCCGGTGATTATTTACAGATAAATTTGGGTGCGCCAGCTGTGATTATGGGTAGGGATCGCCTCCTTCAAAAGGCAAGTTGACAGCAATTGAAAACTCAATATGGCACCTAATATTATTTGAAAGCTAATTTTGTGTTCTCAGTGCAAACACTCAAACACCTTACTATGTTAAGATACCTTGCGTGTTTGGACAACAGATGGAACCAATAGGAGCCGTATACTATCAGGGTTAGGTTTTCTCATGTATGGACACTCTGATTCAGTTATCAAGTGATCAAGTTAATTAAAAATATACAAGTGTGTCTAGTTAGGGAGTGTAAAGGTTGGGGAAAATGAGCTGCTATTCCAGTCTAGTATCTTGATTTCAGGTTTCCATCTCGTACATCCCAGGTGCAAGTGCGTGCGTGCGTGTGTGTGTGTGTGTGGATGTGGGTGTGGGAGGGGGTTATTTTGATAGGCCAAATGAAAGAGAGGAAAATGGTCTATGGTTCTAATCAACGAGTAAAAGGGTGATGTATGTAATGCATACGTGCGTCTACATAATGCGGTAGACACACACATACAAACATAGTGCAATCTTTAGAAGATGTGAAGTTGTCCCGGAAGTTGTCTATTTGTAATGGTTTATTCCCTCAGTGTGTTATATCATATTCATACAGTCTATAATTATTTACTACACTGAGCCCATTAAAAACTAATATAGGCTCCCTTGGAGGTGCGATTGTAATAAGCGGACTGTTACACCTTGAAACATCTAAGAATTCTTTTTATAGATAAAGAGCGCCATCTACTGTCTTTGAAGTCGGCCTGTACGAGATCCCGTGAAATTGGATACCCCTCCCCACCCCCCCCCCCCCCATTCTTGTATACAAATTAGCATTTTACTTGCGTGTGTATATATGTGTTTTAATGAAAATGGTGCTATGTTTTGTAATCGGTATTTTACATTTCAAATACTTTTCACACGTCATCCAGAGTCTTTGTGTCAACCTCATATTCGATAATTGTAAAGATTCTATGAGCAAAGCATCCACTTAAAAGGATGGTATACGGTCTTAATTTTGGATGTGGCTTCAGGTTTCCAGATATTTTGTAAGGTAATGAGAAACCTCTTACGAAATATGACAGAGTGAACGATTCTAAGAGGAATTCAAAGTATATTTGGTGAAAATACAAGGAAGTCCTAATGAAAGGTGAGACCAACCTTTTATCTCTTAAGGTACTTTGATGTACTTAAAGGGGATGGCTAGTAACCGATCAGTGGAAATCAATGTGAATGCTGGGGATTGATTGCTCCAATCCTTGTGGGATTTATTTAAGAGTACATAATATATATATATATATATATATATATATATATATATCTAACACACCGTTAACGATCGCCTGTACAGGCATGCTAACCTGGAAACATTAAACTGCACATTACTTGAATATGAGACCATTTTGAAGCAAATAATTTTCACACAACAATAGATATATAATATTATAATAATTATTCCCAGACATGAAACGGTACACTGTATGTATCTGCTGCCATTGTTACAAATTATAGGCCTTTACAGTCAGTCCGCAGCACGTATGCTAATGAGCCGATCCGGCAAGATTTATTCAGCACTCTCGTTGACGATCTTTGCGTTCGAAAGGTGTCTCGTCGTGCGAGATTTTGCGAGACTTTGATAGGGCTATGCTCTTCATAGTGTAGCGACTTGTACATACATTTGTCATGGCTACAAGTCACGGTAGATTGTTCTCCAGACTTTGATCTTTATTTTGATACTAAATTTGCGTATAACATCGGATCTTATCATGACTATATAATCAGTTGAATTTGCGTAAATTTTACCTGCTTTTCACGGAAGATTTTGTCGTCTAAAGTTCTTTTTTGGTTCCTGACCGGATTAAGAAACTGTTGTTTCTGATTTTGGCTTTTTCGTAGAGAGGAAACTTAGATGCTCATCATATGTTGGAGTCAAGGAGACGCAAGCATAATTTATACTAGTTTTTCCGTTTTGAAATGTCTGTAAAATTCACTCCTAAGCCGGAAGTATGCTCCGCACAAAGTGTACAGTGGCGCGAAAGAGCTCTCTCATTGGACAGTGCTTGCATTCAGCACATACACGCGTGCCAAGAAACCGCAAGTGGCATGAAACCAAAGAGATTTTCCCCAGTGACTGCTAGAGTGCGGAGTCTTCATACGCCCTGTACTATTGTTTTGTGAGCGCAAGGGGAGCATTGGATGACAACGAGGCGGTACAACGGTAGGCTCACCCCTCGTGCTAACACGCTAGCAAACGAGCAACCGAGGAGCAGCCAAAATCAAGTGCGTACTCGCGTAAAAGTTCAGAAGTTCGCGTAATACGCGCTGTAGAAATGTATACATAGTACGCAAAGTCCGCCATTGTTAAGTGAGCTATGGCGGCCCCACCGAACTAATTCGGTGGGCGGCCCCACCGAACTAAAACATAGTGGAATGCGTGTTCACCCAGGAAATGCGCAGCCACCAAAACTTGCTACCACCGCCATTTTGTTAGGTCAATTTTCCTTAGTTATATGGAGTGCGGGCTGTGTCTCCGAAGTGTAAGCCATTGTCATATACAAACGTGCATTGTTACGTCATAATCACTAGCCACTGGACGGCGTACTCTTGCTTGCGCGCGTACCAGTGGCCCAGTCTGACCGCGCCTAAGCGTGCACTCCATATAAGGAAAAATTGCCCTAACAAGATGGCGACGCAACACGTTAATTTGGCTGCACGGTCTCGTGTATGTTGGGAATAGGGACACGCATTCCACTATGTTTTAGTTCGGTGGGCGCCCCCCATGAAATCACTGACTCCATTGTAGAGTCCGCCCTCTAGTGGTGGGGAGGAGAAAAATCTCTTTGCATGAAACAGTTATGTAGCAGCGTAATGACGTAATGCAAGCGCTGAATGCAAGCGCTGTCCAATGAGAGAGCTTACTCTTGAGATTACACGGTTTCAAGCTGATCAGCACTGACATCGATGTATACTTTACTGGTTCCTGACCGGATTAAGCAACAAATTGTCAAGATATTTACATGGATACAAAGATTAGGAGATGGACTACCAAATAAAGCATTTTCATTGAGACGCAAGGTGAATTTGATATTTTTTTGACGTCTTGAACGTGTACTGCACGAATTACTTTTTTAATCATTTTTCAAGCTCAAATTACGCTATGATATTTTTCATTTACAATAATTTGAGTAACATGTGACGATAGTTTACATATTTTCCTTGAATTTGATACAGAATTTGTGATCATATGGTGTATTTTTGTTGCCGAAAGCCCAAGGACAAAATCCCCTTACGCAGCTCATTACGTATGCAAGCCTAGAGCGGGCTTGCATACGAGTTGAATAAATACGAGCGAATTATCGGGTGCTGCGGACTGACTGTTTATTCCTGGTTTCAATTGGCGACGTGCTAAGGAATGCAAATAGACATTTTTCCCGAAGAATTGAATATATCAAGAAATAATGTCACTATTCCGAGTCCCCTAAATCACATGATTTTGATGAATTCTGCAAATATCATAACAACATGCATATTATGTAAATTACATTTCATGGGATAGAATATTCATTACAAAATCAAACTGAACATCAATCAATATCAACACAGCATCGGATGAGGAACTTTCACCTTTTGTTCTTTTCTTGTCCTAGTGATTGCAGATTGCTGAAATATCCTCTTCATAATCTATCCATTTCCATGCTCTCAAGGGCATTTCACCGGATACGTGATGTTCATGCAATCCACTGCGTCTCTAAAGCATTCACGGAAGTGTGCGCTGTAAATTTGTCTCTTGTAGACAGACGCTGTGTGCTCGAGTATAAGTCAGGCCTCTTTCCGCTCGTTTTGCTTCCTGTCATTTGTGTTGCATCATGACGCGTAGCCAAAAATTTCCATATATGTTGATCTTTATTAATTTCAAAATTTAGAGCACATGTGGTCACTTCCGTTGCAGGATTATACGGCAGAAGTTAAATTTAACTTCTCCATGTGAACTCAGTACAATTCGATGATTATGTAAATGGTGATTTGAATCGACGCCAAATCATGTTGTTACTTTTTTGGACGCGCCATTTTTTTTTTTTTTTGCCTTTTTGGTTTTTGATTTGATTTGGGTTTTTTTTTTCTTTTTGAATAGGTTTGTTTGGATGTTCGTTTGTTTCTTTTTCCTCATCAGTACAGGTTATTGCAAATATACCGTGTGACAGCAATCTGATAAAGTAGGAGCTACACAAAAAGGAAAGGCTTACTCCTCCATAATTACAGACTGATGTCCGTATACATTTTGGGATGGACTGTGATCACGTCTGCCTCTTCACTCACAGTAACCACATGTATTATAGTGATATGTGATGTATAGACATGAATTGATGAATGAATGAACGCATGAATAAATATGTGATTTGGACAAAGCTACAAACTTATAAAGTGCAAAAAAAAATCATAAAACATTATCATCCACCTCAAAATCAATATACGGCTCATGCACGAAAAACGCAAAATTCCTGTCATATTCTGTTTTGGCTGTATTTTTGTAGTTTCGCTCCACCCAAAATTACAACAACACATACCTGCATCGTCATACCTTAAAGGGATGTACAGTATTGGTGAAGATGAGAATTGGGCTTTCAACTCTTTGCGAGATACCAAGAAAACACTTATGATATAGTAGAGAGCATATATACCATTTAAAGAGGAATTCAAAGTTTATTTGATGAAAATCGGGCTTCGAATGACTGAAACATCGAAAAACAAAGTCTAAAACAAAGCGATCGTAATAAAAAAAAGTGTGGGTCCCACACTTTATTTGAATCGCTCTTTTTTTGTATCTCAGCCATTTCAAAACCGATTTTCATCAAATAATCAATGAATTCCTCATAGAATTACATGCTCTTTTATATTTAACAAGAGGTTTCTCATTATCTCACCAAAAATGTTAGAAACCTGAAATTAGGTCTCAACCAAAACTATACTATCCCTTTCTTTTCTCGCAAATTTATTTTTCTTGTTTGTGTTATTTGTATACCATAATTAGAAATGATAT
Source organism: Diadema setosum (assembly GCF_964275005.1). Taxonomy (NCBI): domain Eukaryota; kingdom Metazoa; phylum Echinodermata; class Echinoidea; order Diadematoida; family Diadematidae; genus Diadema; species Diadema setosum. Next base: position 38,879,963 of record NC_092689.1, read on the forward strand.
ATGTTTGTATGCCAATAGTTGAAATCAATAAAAACATATAAAGAAAAAAATCTCCGTATTAAAAGAAACACTATTACAGACTAGACATCTTGCCTCTGTACACGAGTTTGGGATCATTTCGCGAAAAAAAAGTTTTCCCGCGCAACTGAATAGCCGGGTTCACACTGGCAGAAGATCAATATCTTAAAGATCGTGTTCATATTACCTTCGCGATCTGTTGCCAGTGTGACCGCGGCTTATGACTGATATCAGGATATCATGATTTGCGCACTGTGGGTTAAGGTCATGTCTCTTCATGACTTCAACATGAAAACCCCCGTCTGACTCTCGATTTGCGAAGGTTTTGATATTGTTTCCTTCCTTTCCTTCGGGTTTCTTTCTTTATTTCTTTTCTCCGCGTAGACACCGCAGGAGTATACGTAAGTAGTACCAGGACTGACGCAAATATTTGATGTTTTGTTTTCATTCCAGAGCCACGTCAGGTTCATGCCATTAAAATGGCAAAGTTTTGTGGTTGCTGCATTTATAGACCAAACATTATTTTCATGACATTTATAAACTGTAAGTGGCGTGTTTTCAAATCCCAGGGTAGTTGCTCCTTTTTTTTTCACTTGGTGTTCATTGTAATATACAGATCAAGTTATATAATCTTAGTCAATGAGAGTAACAGAAAAAAAAAAAGAAAAGAAATGAAGCTCTGTAACCACACACTCTCCGAATAAAATTCTCTTCATAATTGTTATGCCGTTTGGAAAAATAATACAGATATAAATCGAACTCGAATTAATAACAAATATGTATATAATCAAATCTACTGAGAACAAAGTCGGGTAGTTTTTCTTGAATATTAATACGTGGTGCAAAACAAACAAGCAAACATACTTATAACTATTGATCTCAAAGCTCAATGTAGTAGTTTCCGTGCATGAGGAGAATCTCACAGAAACAATGAAATCAGAATTAATGATTCAAGCAGCGTGACTCGAATGCAGAAGTTTTGTCATTATTCCCAGAGTGGACACTGTCATGAGTAGTATTTTTTTTTCTTCGCCAAAATTATAAGCTTTTGTTCAGGATAATGCTGCATTAAATCCAAGCTTAGTTTACGAGCAGCGCACATCATTTGCAGACTGTCATGGGACATCTAAACAATTTAAAGGCAGTGTATCTTGATATCCATGCATGAACAATGACTCTATTTAAAGCGACATGCAGTTTTTAATGTAAAGATGAACAGCATCAATCACTGCACCTTGCGAACGTGACGCATTGCAATCCATATTTAGCGCTTTCTGAAGTCTCGTAACCAATGGCTACGGCCAGTCTTGGCTAGAATCCAGCTCTGTGGAGTGACAAATTGTTCGTAATATTGATCATGCTTTTATAGGTTGTAGACCGTGGCGAAGACTAGAGATAAGATTGGAAACGCATTTCTATAGGCCCTAGGTCCCTATTATGAAAACTTTAACACGTGTTTAAGGAGTAGGAACGTTTGGATTTTTGTTTTTTTGTTTATCATTTTTATTGTTAAAGTACGAATTTTCTCACTGAAGTCCGGCTAAAAAGACAGGAAATTAACCGCGATTGGCATTGGTCGGTGGTCCTAGCAACGAGGGTTCATCTCTTCCTCGAGACATAGGTGTCAGCGTACTAGATCCCATGTATTAATGCGCCACATCCTTCCTCCATACACACATAATATACACGAACACACAGACACACAGACACACATTACAGCCACATTGCTAGCCTTCTTCAAAAGCCCTCCTACTAACAGTACTCTCGCGTTAAAGAGTCCTTCGTGCTCGCTTTATTTCCATACTACAGCTAGAAGGTCTTTGACAGAGGCTAAAACACGTCAGGAAAAGAGGAAAGGGGAAGCTGTGAGTCAGTGAGTGACGTGGTTCAAAACGAATGGCAACATTAATGGAAGGATTATACTGGCATTCTTCGAATCTGCAGTGGTAACCCGATAGCCACTGGTGATAGACAACGGTACGAGTATACAAAGTTTCAAATAAAAGTGTAGATTAGGTATCATTATAGAAATGAACAGGATGGGGCAGAAAATAATAAAGAAGAATACAATAACATTATACGCAATTTACAGTAGGCCTACTTAGTGCTGCATGCGGAGAAGAGTTAGAGGAAGAGGAGGGGGACAGAAGAGAAGAGAAGAAATTATTGAAAGAAAAAGTAGGGAAGGAGGAGAGGCGAATGGTGAAGCCATGTTCATGCTTTGCTTTCATTCATTCATATTTTCATAAACAATTCCAATGTTTTGTTATCATCTGCTCTCATCAATGGTCTCGACTGAATCACTCGTTGCTATTGGATCAGCAATTTACAAACATGCACCCATTATAGTCAAATTGTGATTTGATTTGATTTGATTTGATTTGATTTGATTTGATGAGATGATATGAGATGAGATGAGATGGGATTTCTGCCTTTTTTTCAAACAGACAAACATGACCACATGCATTGTTATTCGAATACATGATGAAAGAGGAATGTTACAAAGTATCGTTATTTCAGAACATAGATCAATTAATTTGTGAAACAAAACATTTCATAATCAAATGAATTCTTATTACAGAATCAATTATTTTGAATTGCTTACAGCATAAAACTCATTGAAAAAGAATACTAGTAAAAGAAAGGAAAAACCGACAAAATTAAATACAGTTGAAGAAAATTACACATGCAACTGTCGCTAAGAAAGTAGGGCTACACTGAGTTTTACATAGGGTATAAAAATAATAAAACTACACCAAATCTTAAAGGTAGGAGATACCTTTTACAGACCTCCCAAAATGCAGCAAAACATTATATGAACATCAGGGGACTTGTTTAGGCCACTGCTGAGAAATTTGGAAGTCAACAGTTATTTACAATTTGAATAATGCACAAAACTCAACTACTCAGTAGTTCTGTGTGTCAGCCACACTTAAGCCTTTTTGTTGCAGTCTTCTGTATTTTTTTTATATCTATAAACACAAATCTAAAAGTATAAGAGCTGATGTAATAACAAGTAGAGTGTGTGGCAAGAATGTATATAGAAATGTTTATAAGTTTTGATGAACTTTCTTTACAAAATATACATGATGGACACACATGCAGTGCATGGGTCTGCAAAGGTAGCTTAATAATGTACTGGAATTTACGGTGAGCCCCGAAAAAAAAAATTCAATTCAAAATCTAACGGTCAATAAAAATGTACTAAATATTACCTTTCACTTTCAATACTTTATGGGAGTTTCTAAAATGATACTCTCTTCAACATACCACTGTATTTATACAACTATTCATTTAAGGCATGCAAATGGGATTCCCTACCTTTAAGAGATAGCAGATGCATATTTAACGGTAATAGCCATTCGTCCCTGCCAAAACAATCTCGGGAACTGAAAATAGTGACAAGTATCTATAAGTGTTAGCTCAGGTGGTAAAGATCGGAAATGCTTCTGCTAGAGAGTTGTTATCCTTTACAAAACTTGGCCACTTAAAACGTGTCAGTGCCCATGCTGGCTATACGTGAAACTCAACAAAAACACATCCATACATGACTATATTGCATGGGTATTTTCTGCACCATCTGGTGAGCGGATGCCCTCGCATTGCTGCCTCATAATACGCATGGGCAACAAATGTAAACATAGTCTAATGAGTATGAAACGGATTTGAAAATAATTAATACACCCAGGAGTCCCATCAAACTTACATTTTTGATTAAAGTCATTATCATCATTTTTTTTTTCGGTCTCGTCGTGATGCAATGATTACAAGACAAGCGAGTAGAGGGTCGCACGTGAAACAGCCTTTTTTCCATCCTCTCTACCACCACAAATCCCTACTGATTGAAGACCCTCTCGCTGTGCAATGCTGTATGGTTGTGAGCAAATGGGGGCGAACGAAGCGAACTCAGCTGAGTTAGACAGCGCTCGCCCGTTAAGCCATCTACAGCGAGCGGACCTTGACTAAAGGCTACAGGTGAAACAGGTTGCCCCAACCGTATAACAGCAGACACATAGCGCGCATAAAAATATTTGTAAAAAGTTTTTTTTTTTGGAGAAATTAATTATATGTAAAATAATGATATTATAAAGATAAAGGCGCAATTATTTATATCTGAATGACGCGCCTTAAATACAAAAACAACAACAATAACAACAACGAAACCACCAGCAAGCCTCAGATATAGCCCCTCTATCCATTATAATAATCCTGCGCTTCGCTTCACACTATGCTTGTCAAGTATTAAACTTTGATTCTTTTCCTCGCGATTGTCGGTCTAAACAACATGATGATTGCACATCATACTATTCAGCGCTGCCAACATCGAAAACTATATTAGGTGAGAGTGAGACTCCCATAGGCCAATGCTATAATTTAGGAGTCAAAATGAGTGAGATCTATAGAAATGCATGCAAATGAAATAAAGTTTTAGAGTGAGAAAGGACCAAAATGATTGAGTCTATACACATGCATGCATCAACATTTCGTTTCTCCTTGCACGCGAAATGTCCACTTTGAATCACGCCAACGGCTTCTTGTAATATTGCGATTTCTTTCCCACGTCATTCTGCTGATTCTATCTGCAGTAGTTTTAAGGGAGGGAAGTAAGTCGGGGAGGGGGTGTGGGGGCATCTCGTTCTAGTGTCTGCTGAAAAGTTAGAGGAAGCACTGAGGAAGGACGCTACGTTATACGTGACCGATGGGTTTCTTAGTGGCAGGAAGTTCTAATTTGGGACTGACGTAAGAAAGGCAACGAACACAGTCCATATCGCAGTCTAGTTATGGGACCTGTTAAATGACTCGGTGTTTGTGTCCTCGCACAGCGTTCAAACAACGTGTGAAACTGTATTACTGTATGCACTTCATAGACAAGTTGACAATGTTACGCGTTTATCTCTTGAATGTTCTCCAAGTTATAGCGGGAAAAAGTTTAACAAATTTAGGCTGTAGTTATTCACACGGAGCCAGGTTAAATGAATTATAGAAGGGGCCTATGTATAGACACAGCGTTTACAAAGGTAATTGGTAATTGGGCGCAAATCAGTGACATAAAGATTCAATTCGATGTCTGTGTAGAAAAAAAATATATATATGCACACTGGAAGGGGTTGGAAAGAGGTGCTTTGTTGAATACGTATGGAAACGGGGAGAGAAAATGTTCTCGAGTAGAAATTAAGTTATATAATTATGATGATCAGATGTCTTATGAGAGGTAACTTGATCGTCGACACTCTGATAGCAATAGTTTACCAAGGTAAATATTGATTATCATTAGCATTACATTAAAAGGCAATGTAGATGACATTGCTACATAGTGTCAACAGTGTAAACACACACACATGATATATATATATATATATATATATATATATATATATATATATATATATATATATATATAAGGCATTCATAGGCTTCAAGATGAGTTTACGTCGATCTTGGTCATCGCGTCAAAAATGGTTACGAAAAAAAGTCTGTCACCAAATCATACGTTAAATAATCAATGAAGACAATAATGGTAGAATAAAAAGATGAAGAAGTACGTTCAAAAACGTCGACTTTTAAACTTTCTACCAATATTGAAAAAAAAATCAAGGCTGATGATTTCAGCATTTGGCTAGATGGAATTGTTTTAAAAAAGGATAAAACGTTTTTACAATGATTATGCAAAAGTCTAAGGTGTGATCATGATATTAATAAATTTATATCTAATTTCATGAATTCTGTGATCATGATCAAACAACACACTCGCACTCATGCATGGCTACTCCAGACATGCCAGACGAAACAATGAAATTAAACAGTTAAATCTGGATTTTTTTTTTTTTTTTGGTACACCGTATTTGTGTCGCTCAAAATTTAGAGGAAAAATCAGTTCTGAAAACAAACGTGTATAAACGCCAAAACGAAGAACAACAACAACTACAACGAATTCGCAAACAGGATTGTTTTCTTATACAACTGCGCATACGTAAACTATAGCGTCTCCCAATGCTATTACAGTTGCGTCATTGCAACAAGAAGTGGGAAGTACTTTGAAGTGTCTTTTCAGTGGCTGGTGCTTATACGAGACGTCATAAGATATTGTGTGATAGAAGTTACTTGAGTTTTGGGTGTTTTTCCCGATGCATATGCACCATACGAAATGCCATGACACAGAAGTTTGACAATAAGACCAAATATACAAACTGTGATAATTTCTGTATGGTTTTTTTCGTTTTGTTTTTGTTTTGTTTTGTTTTGTTTTGTTTCTTTCTTCTTCTTTTTTTGCTGTTGTTTTCAAACGTGTTGTGCGAATGGAAGTCTACAGTGAGGTCAAAGGTAGTGTGTCTGGTGAAGGACAGGAAGTCATGATCGGTGCGCTTAGTGCTTTTGCGTGAAATTTTAAAACCCAGCCACTTCCATGTTCGTCTCTTCTCCAGACGCTGCCATCCCGACGGAAGATCGAAACAATTAAAGAAAAAATATATGGTAAACACATTGTATGCCACTAGACCTGTTGTAAAGAATAATTGAGTGTGTGTGTGTGTGTGTGTGTGTGTGTGCACGCACACATTTTATTTGATCGGTCATTGCTCGATCAGATTGTGAAAATCATGGCTTGACAAACATGAACATTGAGAGAGTGAGATATGGGCACCAGTACCGTGGATATGGAGGGGGGGGGGGTCCAAATCAAAGAAGTGGATAGACTCAGGGATTTTAACTGAAGTAACACGTTCTTCCAAAAGCGACTGGCGTTTTGCCCTTCCACCTCACCTGTTGAAAGCCGAGGTGTGGTTAAAGAAGATGTGAATCAGAGTTATAGTAGGATCCATGACCAATTTGCTCCTTGAATGCGACAATTGCTCCCACGCAATAATCTGCACGCTAAGCCAAACATACATTCTATGTATCCACAAACATAATCCTAACCCCAATCCTACTCCTAATCCTCACATCAAACTAAATCTAAAACCCTATTACAACCCTAACCCTATAACCCTAAGTTCTTGGAGAAAATGAGACCCGAGCAATAAATTGTCGCAGGAGCAAATGTCTTGTCACTGTGTATTATACTGCAGACACTCATCGGATATCCTGAATTTGTTCCTTCCGCAAAACATCAGTATTGTCCATCACGTTTGTTTGCTCTGACTGCTAATTGACACAACAGAAAACCCCATATTATTGTACACAATGTTCAAAGTCCCTGGTAGTCATTCTTGAGTTAGCATTTCAGAAGAGGCAGAGTACACACAGCCGCGTTTGATGCCATGCTTTATGGCAAAATGTTGGCCGTCAAAATGTCAAAGGTCAGTGCAACAGAAACTACCAGAGGTATATCAGAGGTAAAGATGTCAAAGAGAGTGAATGGCAGAAGACAAAAGAAAAAAATATGTCACGGGTAGATGAAGGAGGTAGAAATGACAGGGAAAAAAATGAGTAGTGTAAATGACTGGCAAAACTATCAGAGGTTTAAAAAAAAAAAGATGAAAAGATACAGATCGATGCCAGAGGTACAAATACAAGAGGTCAAAGTGTCAGAAGTGTACCTGTTGAAAGTAACAATATCAGAGCCAATGGAGTGGAGTGTGATCCTGACAAACAAATTTATCCCCCTCCCCATTTATTATTTCTTATGTTGTATGAGAGTTTGACTGGTCAGCAATGTGCAGAACTGCATGACAGGTTAATCTGATCTTCAGAAAAGGCAGAGGACATCCCCGCAGATAAATGGTAGAGTCCTGGTAGAGAAGATGAGCACAGATATGTTTATCTATGTACCGTGGCTGCTGTTGTCATTCCACATGCTGACACCACTTTCACATGCATACAACTCATGGTTCTCTCTCATCCTTTCTTCATTTCAGGTAAGCTGCTTCTACTTTTCATTCAATTACGCCTTTTTACTTTTGAGAAACAAAAATACAATTTGTATTTGTGAATGTCACAAGATGATTCTATGATTGATATGTGTTATTGATGTCACATATGAAAATACAACTGTATGCACTGATTTGTAAGATTTATAGTAGAAATTTGATTGTGATTGTGTATGTGCATAGATATATTTATTATGCTCATAATAAAGTTACAGATGTATTCAATTTGAGAGTTTTAGCAGATCACATAATCTTAGTTATACATTAACTTTTATAGACTTGGTGTGTAATATAAATTATATGTTTATAATGTAAACAATTCCAATGTACAGTTATGTACATCAAGGACCTGTTTTCAATACCAGTGTGAAAGGGGCTATTAACAACCCATATAGACCTATATTCCTTATCATTTTAAGAGCTGTTATGATAATGATAATAATGGTGATAAGAATAAAAATAGTAATAATCTTATATTTGACATATTTCCATCTTAATGCGCTTTGCGATAGATGTGAAAGGGGCCTTTGGTCCTTGTGTGAGAAACTTCTGTGAGAATGATGTCAGATAAAGGAACATTAAATGATGATGATGATGATGATGATGATGTGGAAATCTATTTATGGTTATATGTTTTATCATAAAAATACTGGTGATATGTAATATGACCTGAATCCGCCGAAGAGCTTCAGCCTGATGTATCAGCTGTTCATCGATATTGTGATAAGTGGAAGCTCTCTCTCTCTCAATAGAAGTCAAACCAAAGTGGTTATTACATTTTTTTTTTTCTGTAGGACGAGGTCGCAGGTACCCACGGTGTTTATGTTTGGCGTCAGCTGTTTGGAAGTTGCGTCGATTACATTTTAACTTGAGGTTATTACTTAATTATAATTATTCTTTTAAATTAAAAAAGCTATATGAGAAAACAGATTCAAGTCCGTGAGCTAGTTTATGTATGCCTATGATATGTAACTATATGTCTATTATATAATCCCTGATTTATTGTGTCATGTTTTGTTGGAAAAAGAATGAAAATAAATGAATTAATTTCAATTTGATTTAATTTGATTTAAGAGTAGATATCGTAAGTTTCCTTTCCTGATGATGTGCAGTTTGAACTGCTCGATATCCTTGTGGTCCCAATTCTGCTCTATAATGGTTGTGAATTTTAGATATACTGAAATGTTTCGTAAGAAATTCTACCAGAGTCTCTTACGATTAAACAGCGAGACAGCTAAATGTACAGCTTATAGTGAGCTTTGAAGGTTAAGCCTGCCTCACACTATTGAGAAAATGTGAAAATATGATAAATTTCCGGGCGAGGATAAATGATGATGTATACATGGAAGATCTGAAACGAGCCATAAGAATGGTCATTAATACAACTGCAGTCTCTCAAAACTCGCAGGCATGATCTATGCAGCAAATTTACCAAGTCATTGCTTAAGTCACAGAATTTTGGAAAACATACCAAGTATTCTTCATCCTTAAGGAGATAGACACAATACCCCATTTTTGAGGTGTAGAATAGAAAGGTATACGGGGAAGTCGAGTTGCTTACCTACTTGAGTCATTGAAAGCTATGCAATAACGTCGAGAAGGCTTCTGATCATCTTCTCTCTTCATCTTCTTCTACTTTGTACTTCTACTACTACTGCTGCTTCTATACAGTGCACGCGATCCCGTTATAACGAAGTCCTCGGGACCGGCGGTTTTCTTTCGTTATAACGAAATTTCGTTACAGCCGAACAGTGAAGTGCATACATTTTTGAATTTGATTTTTTTTTTCTTCTGAATTTTGTTTGTTGTTGTCTGAATTCGTGTTCGTTATAACGGGAATGCACTCTACTACTATATACTACTATTTTCTTTTCTTTTTTTTTTTTTGCTATTGCTTCTACTACTTTTCTATATATCCTTCTCCCTTACTTTCTTTTTCCTATATTCTTTCCTTCTTATTGCTGTTTCTCTTTTCTTTCTTCCACTCCCTGTCTTTCTCTCAATCCTTTTCTGCTTCCTTCTCCTCTTCGTGTGCCAGATAGAATATTCCCACCTCTGTGTAATAATGTCGCATATAGTATAATTAATAGATTGTGTGATGTTTTCACCAGACCTTTTGATAGACTTGATACAATCTCTAGTAAGTTTTACCTTCTTCCTTTCTCTGATATTTCTTCTTTTATCCTTTCTCTTCTCCTCTTTGTTTCCTGTCCTCTTTTTTCTTTCCATCTCTTTTTTTCTGTCACTGTTTCTTGTTTTCTTCCAAATTTCTTCAGCATTTTTTTAATATAATTTCTATGCTAGTGAATTGGTGGCATTGAAATTACAAAGAATATCTGGCTAAAGATATTCGATTTGACCATGTTGAAATTAATGTTAACACTTGAAACTTTTAATGCATTAAAAGACTATGATGTTAAAATGTACTTCAATAGCTAAAAATGTTCAATTAATGGTTTGTGCACCTATATACACATTTTTAATCGTATTAAACATGTTGTGATAGCTGAATGTCACAGAGGCGTATCTTCTTCCACTCACCCATTCTGTTTATCTTTCTCTCACACACATTCTTGATAATTAGATATTCAGGTGATTTATATACTTTGAATTGAGATCATTTCAAATAAAAGGTATATCTGAATGTCTCTTAGGCATGTCTTTCCTCGTTCTTTGTCATTTTTTTCTCTCTATCTTTCTTGCTCACTTTCTTTTGCTTCCTCTCTTATATTTTTCCCGTTCATCCTAATCATCCATTCCTATCTAAATTCTCTCAATATCTTGTTTTCAAAATCTGTCCATCATGCCATCTGCTATAAAATATAAATGGGTATGAAATGAACGTAAATTGACATTGCAGGAGGAAAAAGGTTACTATTTAATCAGATGCCATTATGTTGTATATATTATGTATATATATATATATATATATATATATATATATATATATATATATATATATATATATATATATATACATATATACATATATACATATACATATATATATATATATATATATATATATATATATATATATATATATATATATATATATATACAGTTGAACCTTTCGTATCAGGACAAGTCGGGACCGGGGCTCGTCCGGATAAGGGATTTGGCCGGATACGGGAGACTCAATGCTTTATACATGTAGAGTCTACATATACATACACATGTACTGATGTAGCCCATTGTAGTACCACTTGTAGTAATGTGTATACTGCAACCTTTTCATTGTTACACACAGTAACAGACCCCAAAATAGAGGTTCGTGTTTGCAAGAATGAAATCATTTTCTTTTATAAATTCTTGGGATGATTTACCTGAATAATTATTAAGAAATGTATCCCTTGGGAATCCCCCTTTCCTCCCGTAATTATTAAAAAAGATTTAAAAAATCACGGCGAGATTGCGTCCGGATAATAGAGAGATCCGGATAAAGGGAGGCCGGATAATAGAGGTTCAACTGTATATATATATATATATAATTATGATATCATATATTTATGATTCTGTCTTTCTTCTCCCCTCCCATATCTCTTTCCCTTATTCTTTCTACCCCCCATCCCCTTCTCCTCTTTGTTTTTCTCACATATTACCTGTCATGGATATCTGAACACCGTTGTGCATGCTTAATTCATGTATCAACATTGTATATCAATACTGAATGCTCCATTCAATTTTATAACTCGTTACCATTAATTATACAATTACTTCATATAATGCACAAGATGGCCACCAGCCATTTCGGATTTAAGTTATCTCTATGGCATACTCAAAATTGAATACCTCTATGTTCAAGTCTTTACTTCCCCATTACAACCAATTGATACACCTTCCTCTTGTGATCGCCGTTTCATTCTTAAACCCTCCCACTTTGCAATTTTAATATTTATCTCAAACTAGTATTCTGCTATATCTGGACATAGCATCTCAAGTTTCTATCTCCGTCTACAATGCAAAGTTGAATGGATAATACGCTGTATCGATTCCATCCAGAATTGTGTTTTATTCTTCTTCTTTTTTTGGTTCATACTCATGTATTGTGTTTGCTTTACCACTATTATCTATGTACATCGTTATATCAATTGGTTAAATCATTTGCAATTCAGCATTGGGTGGTAAGGGATGACTTCTTACTAAATGACTGAAAGTACAAATAATAAACCATCAATGTATAATTTATAATCTTTTACATCAATTACATGATAGAGACATTCTAAAATCAAGGTTGGTGGTGAACGTGAAGAGCATTTTGGACAAATATGGAAAGTTTAAGTTCAGATCAGACTCTTGTACTGAATATCAAGTGGGTTTAATTGCCATTTCATCTTGGATTAAAACGGTATTGCCTAACAGAATTGGAATGAAGAGGTCCATAGAAATTGCTTCTGCTCCACCTATTGAATAGAATGCATTTAAGGAAAGCAATGTTTTTGAGGAGTATTTTGATTAAATCAGATCATGCTGAGGGATAACTTAATGCAAATTTTGATGTGTAAATCAAAGATTACACATTAATACCAAGGGACTCATCTCCCTTCACCTCCCAGACATGTATAGAATCATTTTAAGATTTGAAAAAAAAAAAAATATGTCATTACATTTTAGTGTGAAAGGGCAATCACAACGGCACAATCCAATGTGAAATTCCAAATTTCATCAGTACCACATGTAGTTTTGCACACAAATAGCAAATACAAAAAAAACTATACACACGTATCACACTCTTCTGTCTTTCTTGTTTTGAGAAATGCACTGAAACCTTTATTTCTCACTTCAGGTGATTACTCCCTGATATTTCTCTTTTGGACATAATAATTCACATAATAATTAACAGTACACTCATTACGCAATGCATTGTACGATAGACATGCTGACTCAAATACCAATTTAATCACATGCTGTATTTTGTTGTCTCTTTTTTTCTGCCTGTTATGACTCTAATATCAGTATTCACTGGTAGCAGTCCCCTATGCTCTGTTTGCATAAAAAACAAATCAATAAAAATTTTATGCTGTCAGCTATATCATAACCAGCTGCTAGGTCTTACAGTGCCACAAAATTACACACAGGAAGTTGCTTCCAGTAGCACCACCTCATTTTGAACCAAATTTACCACTTTGGTCCACATTCTTTTGAGAGATATCATTTTTTTTTTTAACACAAGAAATGGCTTACAACACACTGTGCTGAAAGAACAAAGTGTTGTGGCATGACAACAATACCTGATCAATTTTTAATAAGTTGGGTTTTTTCATAGCCACGACATGGATGTCACATGTACACACTTCTCTGTTTGTGGGTACAATAAAAACAACCAAAGCAGACAACAACAGACAGATTTGAGTGAGCCAAGAAACAGACCATGTGACACACTCCTATACATTGAACCTCATTCGTTTAGTGTGTGGAAGCAAGCAATTATTATTAACAATGGTTGAATACAAAATGTATCGACAACAATATACTCGACATATTATCTCCAAACTGCGCAAAATAGCACACTAATGACTCTAAAAAAAAAAGTGGTTTTGTGATTCATCCTTTTTTGGCAAAACACAACTGGCAAGGAACATTCCAGGACAGAACAGTGTTTGAGGAAAAATAATGCTGAATCAAAAAAAAAAACATACTGACTCATGTTAGGTGATTTCAGTTAGTGTTTTCTAAGACCACTATGAATAATCTACCATCAGGACAGTGTGCAGACACTACAGTGCACTCCTGTTATAACAAAGTGGTCGCAAGTGGTAGCTTTCTTCTGCTATATCAAAATTTTGTTACAGTCAAATGGCAAAGTATGCTAAAAGATATACAGGTGATAATTTTGGGACCTATACTTTTGCTGCGTTGTAACGAGAATTTCATTACAGTGAAACCCTGCTATAACAAGGTCAGTCAAACCTCCGATACAGTATCACCTTCTAATAACCGTTTCCTCGTTATAACCATATGCACTAAAACCAAAGAAAAACATAAACATGGGGTCACATACTGAGAAATCAAACCTACACTTCCATGAGTAGTCTTTGCGTTGTTATGATACAAGTACTTGGATCATTACTACATTGTGTAACCGTGTTCGTTATAACAGGAGTGCACTGTACTAAACATAATGATCATAATTACTACTCAATTAAAAACTGGTGGAAGAGAAAAATTGCCCTTCATTATTATGATTCTTATGTACATCAATATTTTCAGAGCAATTCTCTGTCTGCCACTCTTCAGCATTACTCTACCACAAAATGTTTATTACTGTACACCTTTCTCACCATCTCTCCCTCTCTTTTCATGCACACAACACATTATACTCATACATTAAAATCACACACCAGTTTCATTATTCATTGGATAGCTCTCACAAACAATGCCATGATGGACACTAAAACATGCAATGTATACATAATACAGAAATCTTGCTATTAAAATAGATCATCGTGGAATATGGCTCAAACCATGAGTAAACAACATTAAAAAGAACCAGGGTAAAGAATATATAGATTTATGCATTAAAAATGTCCCTTTTAATATGCAATTATACAGTGTTTACCACCGAGTATGATAATTCTGGAATGGGGCCAGAACCATGTGTGGTCTATTAAATTTATATCGTTCAAGGCACTGTTCAACAATACTACCTATTGGAAATATCTTAACTGCATGGCCAAAGTATCAGATGTCATGTAAATATGACGCTATGAAAATAATATAAGGGTTAAAAAAATAAATGCTAAATGCTTAAAAAGAAAGAAAAAAAAAAGAAGAAAAGAAAAGGAAACTCTGGAAGTGACCAGTGGCCACATACATTTTTCCCCACAGACTGGGGTATAAAAACACACCATTCAGTAAAATGGTTTATTAGCATGGTGATATTTGTTGATAAATCTCTAAATGACAGCATTTTTAATTCTCAAAAATTTTATATGCTGCAACTTTTTCTACAACAAAATTCACAAAAAATTTGCCATCATGGCAGAGAAACAGGAATTGAATCCTGCAGATGTGGGGCCAGCTGTAACTTTAGCAATCAAGAGGCTTGGGGGGGGGGTGTGAGGAGGAGAGGGAGTACATCCGCAGAGGTGATAAAAACAACATCAGTGACAGTTCATGCTCTGGCCAACTATGATGTGATGTGCCAGAAATGACACAACCTTAATGACTATCCCAGCTGTTAGTCCCATACCCACAGGACATCAACTTCCTTCACTACTTATCCCAAATATCCCATATACTGATTCCAATCCAAATTTAACTTCGCCAAACGCTCCGCCATACAGCTTCCATCAAAAAAAGAACAAGAAAAAAGTCATTTCTTTAGTAATGACAGTTTTTGATGGTCCTTGACTGACCTTGGACCACTCTCACCCATTGTTTATAAAGGCAAATACTGCCAACACAGTATTTGTTTGACTCAAATGTGACCAGATGATATTATCACTAGACACATCTAGAGTGGAGGCATATACTGTAGAATGTGATGGCACTGTAACCATGGCATCGCTACAGAGAGTATGATTCTGCTGCTCAAACTTTCTCTTCTCACATATGGGAGCAGATAATATATTACTTTCACACACACGTACAAAGTGTCTTCACAAATGTTGATAATGAATCACAGCTGAAAGGAATTAAGTTTACCATTGAATTTCAACATTGTGTGGAGTCCACTGGTGTAAAACAGTTCTGCATTGAGATTGCATATTAGCCTGGACTCCACAGGTTTAGATAAACATCGACAATCCGAAGTAGGATGAACGACATCTTCAGAAACATGTGACATGCACTTGTTGATCATCTGCAGATATGAATACATCTTTTAAAGGCAAGGTTCCAACCAATGCCATTACAGTTCTGAAATGCCTACAAGCTGAAACCATTTTCACAGTACGTGTACACATTGTTCGACATATATACAAATAAAAAGGTTTCTCTGTATTGCAAAAATATGTTGCAATAGCACCCAGAAAGTTGTGTCGTCAATGGGGAATCCAAAGATGTTCTTTCCCCCCCCCCCCTTTAATGAAAAATCAGCTAAAACTATGGATTTCTATACATCAAATGTGTTGTAGTAAATGGTTCAAAAACTTTCATGTTCAACAACAGCTAGTAAAAAAAAAAAAAAAAAGAAAAAAAAGAAACATACATGCAGAGCTGCTCGTTTTCTTTGATGAAATATCAAAGAACAATTGTTGTTGTTGTTGGTTTTTTTTTTTTTTTTTTTTTTGGGGGGGGGGGTTGAGGCATAGGTACAAGAAAAGGTAATATGAATAATGGAATAAGAAATCATTAAATGAAGCAAATTTTAGATAAAATATCAATGGAACTGAAATGCCAGGGCTTTCACTCAGAACATGAACAATGTTTTACAGTTGCAGTAGAGAGAATCCTATGGATTTTAAAAGTTCAGTGAAAGTTGAGAAGTGCAGAGGCCTCAGTGCCGAACATTTTTTTTCTTTTTTTTTTTTTTTTTTTTGGTATTGATGCCCTCTCTGTCTCAGCCGAGCACGGACAGCCAGACGAGTATTATTCAATTTTGAAGTGGGCATTGACTCCAGCATAGCAATGTGATCTTGTAGCACAGCAATGAGATCTTTTAGCACTTATCCTTTCCCCTTTCCACCATAAGCTTTGATTTACAAGAGACAAGCAAACGTAGTAATGACAAAATTTTGCCCCCTTTTTCATTTGGCAGCCTTTAGGCATCAATGAAAGTGGTTTGGGCTTGTAAAGCTACTCAAATTTAGCCCAACGCCAAAGATGAGCATGAAAAAAACAAACAAACAAAGATATCTAAATAAATACATAAATGGCTAGATAGACAATAGATGACTATTACTGAAGACAGATAGACACTTTATACAAACCATAGATATATAATGCTGAATAAAAAGATGGTAAAACCACAAATACAGATTTGTGGTTTAATTTTTAATTTAATATAGAGTTAATACAAACATTGATAGCTAATAGAGAAAGAAACATGGAGATAAACAGTTACAATCATTTTTTTTGTTGTGCTAGACATCACTTGCGTAAGTATGAACAGGTGTTTAAATAGAGAAATAAAAGACATTTGCGAATAGATATGAATATTTTGACAGAACAGGTCGAGTTTAGTCAGGAGACGAGATGAAAAATGGGCTTGAAGAGGCAAGATTCCACAATACAGTGATAAATAGTTGCGAAATGAATGCAGGCAAATGTAAAATCAAATGACTTTGTCTTTTACAAATGAAGCTTCAAGAACCACAATCATAACTGTCAAATCAAAGGGGTTTCCTCTCAACAGCAAGAATCTCATTAAAATCAGAGAAGTAGTAAGAAACTTTAATGCACCTCTTGTTGTGGTAGTAGAAGGGCAGTACTCACATCTGTACATTAGCTCCTTTCTCGCTATCATGAGATGATCCCATCTTGCACCATTCCTACCCAGCAAAGTTTCACACTAGATTCCATTTCCAGAAGTTTGGTGTCTGCCATCTCACAGGTAATCTGAAGTTTGAATAACTGTATTACAACTTCCTAGAAAACAACTTACGGTTGTACACAAAGGGAATACAATTTGCTACAATCGTCCTTACATTAAGATGTTACATGAAATGCAAAATAAGAGAGCTACATACACGCATTAATACATAACATGGAATCTGCACAAAATTTATCTTGTCCATGTTTATTTTTTTTTTCTTTCATACAGATATCAAAAAAAAATCAGTGTCACTCAAAGAAGAATTGCACAAAATTTAGCAATGAACAGTAAGTCTAAAGCTACCCTGACACATGAACACATTTGGGTTTGCACATGGTTTGCACCTTCGCACATACCATTCTGTACCAATGCGGGAAACAATTAATTGTGGCAATTTACAAAGTGTCAGAGAATGTTGGCTAATGTGGTCAATGCCCAAAATGTGTTAACAAATTGTCAACACATTCAAAATTTTGGCACGACTAAACTTTTGGGCAACTTTCATGATGAACCCTTCATGAACTATGCAGAACTAGCCATTTCTGGCAGAGCAGTGCAGAAGTACATGCACCGTTTGAAACAAGTCTCACGATTCCCCCCCCCCCCACCCCCACAAAAAATAAAATTACAAACAGGAAGTATGTCGTGGCAATGAATACTGATGAATGAACAATGTGTATGGTGTAAACTTGGCATGACAATGCGTGACATGAAGATAACACATT
The DNA here is from genome assembly GCF_964275005.1 of Diadema setosum. Lineage (NCBI taxonomy): Eukaryota > Metazoa > Echinodermata > Echinoidea > Diadematoida > Diadematidae > Diadema > Diadema setosum. The sequence continues at coordinate 38,898,049 of NC_092689.1, forward strand.
TCTTGAACTGTTTGTAAATTCGACACAACCTTTCAACATAAAAAGGGGCTACACTGGTACATGCCACTAATATGATAGCAGACACTGGCACGCCATAGTGCAGGGGCAGTACAGAAGCCAAATTTGTGCAAGTGTGTTGGGATGACTTACACAAGGTGTTTTGATTCATCTTTTCTTTTTCTTTTTCTTTTTTTTTGTAGTCATTACCAGCAATGACTGGCTTTTGAGTAGATATCATAAATATTGTCAATTATTATTCTTATACTTATTACTAGAATGCTGTAAAAGTACTATGATACTACAGAGCAGGATGTGCATATTTGCAGAGATTACACAGGTAGTATATCTTCTTCTGATACACAATCACAGGCAACAGTCATGCATGCTTCATACACTAAAAGAAAAGCTATTATTGCACAAATTTATAGGTTTATGCGATCCCTGTACTTTGCCCAATATCAAAGGCTGCGTCATTTTGAACGATAAAGAAATTGCCAGTGCACTGCTGTTTCTGCCCCCACTAGATTTGTGGGTATTTCTCAAGTGTCCTTCAGGAAACGAGCTTTAGTGCAGTAACCCCGCATTCACATTAGTCCTCGCGATGCGGGGAAAGTCCCATGCTGTGGGACTTTCTCCTCGAAAACCATAATGTTAATGTGAACGCTTCACTGGGACTTGTACCCTCATCCCCTCAAAGCAAGATTTGGAGGGGAGAGTGACCTTGGGGTGCAATTGATAGCATCCAGCTGTATTTATGAAATGTGCACATGCGCCATGATTGGTTTCAAACGGTTAAGCTCGCCCCAAGTCCCAATTGCCCCCACAGCTCAGGGACAGATAAGATAGCAGTGTGGACGGTCAGTCGTAAAAAAAGATAAGATCTCTGATGACTGTCCCCACAACGCGGGGTCTAATGTGAACGCATGGGTAAGACTCTACACATCAGTTCAAGGAAGAGTCATCCCTCTACTTGATTGAGATAAAGAGTACATGTCCTCAGTGTGATCATTATAACATCAACTGCCAACCATTTTAAAACTTAGCATATTCTCTTTCCCTGATCTGGGAGTAGGCCTACCAGGTTCTTGGCATCCCGTGTCCAAATTGGTTCCCAAGTTGCAGGAAAGTCCCACACTGCAGAACTTTTCCCTCCAAAACAACAGTTTGGATGCTCACTGGGACTTGTCCCCTCGTCCACACCAAGCAAGTTGGGTTTCGGGACAAAATTAGGAGGGGAGAGTGACCTTGGGGCGTAACTGATGGCACCCAGCTGTATTCATCAAATGTGCCCATGTGCGATATCTGGTTTCAAGTGGCATAGTTCGTCCCAAGCCGGATTGCCTCCACAGCTCGGGGACAGTCCAGATAACTCTGTGGACAGTCAGTCGTAAAAACGATGAGATCTTTTGTGATTGTCCCCTTGATTGATGCAGATTCAAATGTGAACGCGAGATTAGTGAGATGCAGTGAGAGCAAACAACAACTTTATGTTGTGAGCATTATCATAACCATGCATAAATCATCGGCTATACTGCGGCATAAAAGAGTGATGCAATAAACTTGTTGGTGGAGGTACTATGTATCCATGGTCCCCAACTTTATTGTGGTGCTATAAAAACCATAAATCCACCTGCCTGGTAAACTGAAGGATTTTATGAGTGGTTATATCTGCTTACACACTGCAATTTCAGGAGGTGTTAAATAAGCCAGCTCATATTCTTTAACCTCCATTTACCTACAGTAGCAACAGAACCTAACAAATGTAGGTGTGGTTTGCCTTATCATTCATTATAATTTCTAAGTTAACATGTCATCCAACAAATACTTATACATAAGTGCCTACGAATACATACGCAAAGCCAGAAGGCACCAAAAAGGAAATGTTTACAAATGTCAACCAGTGAAAGCTACATTTTGTCAAGATATGCTTGCAAATTCAACAACATCTGATAAAAAACTGCATGGTCCATCAGACATAACAAGACACCACCTAAAAAGACTCTGGTGACTGGTCTGTAAAGCTAATTTTAAGGTGAAATTTGCATTCATCATGTAATTTCCTGTTTGTTTATTTTTAGATTGGAACCCACAATGCCAAGGTCACTTTCCTGGAAACCTGAATGGGAAATTTGCTTTGTACGGGTACTCTGATGATTACTGGAGTTGTTCATTTCATTCAAGTGTTATTCTTGCCTTTTTTTTTTCCTTGAAGTTACTGGGAGCTCATATTCTACCCTCACACTTGAACTTTCCACTTAGTGTGCAGTGCATCACACTACATTACATTAGGAAGAGAGAACCATGAGTGACAGCAGCTTTTTGAAAGCAACAGGTGTTACAAGTACACATCATCACACACTATCTGTGGGGAATAGAGTTCAATTGCAGCTCAGCAAAGAGTGATGGCAGGGAAGGAGAAAATAAATGCAGAATGTTAGAAGGGTTAAGATGTTTAACTGAGCAAAAAGTAACTTCCCCAAAATACCACTTCAAACACCATGGTCAGCACATTCCTAACGTTCATGGTAACAAAAGTCATCATCAGCTACATCATATGGGTTAATCAAAGTACTTTGGAGATTAATGTACACACTGCCATTTGAATATTTTATGGCAGCCATTGCCGCAACGACTCTATCAAGACCACAGTATTGCATGTACAGTGTGGCTGTTGCACCTTATGCAAGCAGTCCACACATAACTTCTCTACCTGCCCCTTCCCTAAATGACATTTCATCTCATTAGCAGTAAGTTACAGGTTATCATTTCTAAGCACTGCCTAAGTATGAAAATGTATTTAATCCATTGTGCTCAAACATTTGGTATTGTTTTGTCATAGTTTGTTTTTTCAAATGAAGATTTCCTCCCAAAAGTGGGGGGGGGGGGGGGGAGGGGGGCATTCCAACATGTGCTGTCAATTGAAGGACAGTGAAAATAACTGGTACTTTGCTAACCAATGTAAGATTTTATGTTTGATATCATCAGAAAATGAACTTGTAGTATTTGGCATCAAAAAGTAAACATTTAAAGATGCAGTAATCGCAATTGAATTAAGGGGGAAAAAAAAAACATTACAAGGAGTAATTGCTAATACTGCAAGCATGTTCTGGCAAAGCATGGCCATTCCTCCATATCAGGATATGACACTCGTTTCTTGCATTTTTCATAAAAGAGTGGCCGCCCGTCTACCAAAATATTTCGTAAGTTGCTTCTGTCTGATATAAGTTGTAAATGGCAGTTCTGTTTTAACCATCAGCTGGCAGTCCTTATCTTTCTCTGCTGAGGGTTTCAAGCGGAGGCTTTCGACATTGATCCCGGCTGGGTGCCACACATTTTTGTCATTGACCACAACTTTCTCGACACACTTGTCTCTCATCATTTGATTCATCTCTTCCAACTTGGTGACCTCGCGGCGCATCCGCTCCTCGCCAAACGCCCGCACTTTCTCCCAGAATGTCCTGTTGAAGTGGTTGTACAGTTTGGTGTCACCCCGATTCCACTCCCTTGTCTTTCGCGCCAGGGAATCAGGAACAGGCTTCACCGACGTCTTGCTGCGAGCGTTAATCTTGAAGTAAGCAATATCTTCAAAGTCCCAGCACATGAGGTCTTTGAGTAGGATGAGGGACTCGGCGAAGTACTCTGTCATCATGACCAGATCAAATTCTTGATCGATCTGACCGATCTTCTTGTCCACTGCTTTCTGGTCTTCTTTCAGTTCATTTGAGAGGCCCAGATCGTACAGCATAGAGTCCTTGGCATGATTCTGCCCAGAGCTATGGTAGTAATAGCGGGATGGATTCGCTAGGAACGTTGCCAGGGCATTGGGCTCAGGGATGCCATACCTTGCGGGGTAGTTCAGGTAGGTAAAGGTTGACTCAAACATGGTGGCAGGGTCTCGGATGATTGTCACAAAAGCTGCATCTGACGGTAGAATCGACTCAAATCCTGGAGAGAAGAAGAAAGAGAAAGCAAGAGTTATCAAAAGAAAGATGTACTTGATTCGATTTGATATGAATTGAGTTCTTTCAAGTGACCCTGATGCAGGGTTGCACACTAACCCATTTTTTCTACTGGTCCAACCTGTCTGTCGAATCAGTAGGTATCCAGTTTTTCAATATTTTTACTGGTTAATTCCTGAAAAATGTTACTGGTCTGGCAGTGATTTTGACTGGTCAGGGACCGTCGGATCAGTGCCAGTGTGCAGCGTTGCCTTGATGAAAGCGATGAATGTCAGCAAGCAAGCAAGCAACTAGGAAACTGACTGCTTGATCTCATTTGCAAATGGCAGCATTAAATCAAGCTCTAGTATTGATGGTCATATTAATGCAAGCCATATCAATCATACGGTCCTACTAGTATCTAATCCAAACACTAGTGATGTCATCACACCATCGTGAAGTCTGTGGGATTTGCACCAGAATTGGATAATGAAGGAAAATGATGGCTTTGTTTCATGTTAAAGGACAAGTTCATCTTCACAGACATAGTGGATTGAGTGAATGCAGCAATATTAACAGAACACATCAGCAACAGTTTGAGGAAAATTTGACAATCCATTTAAAAGTTTTGAATTTTGAACTCTGACCTTTACAATGTACCTGAGAGGCTGAGAAGGTACATGAACATTTATTATGTCACACAAATGAGTTCAGACTCCGAACTTACAGTGAATGAATGTCCTTGTATCATATTTTTGATCCTTGATTCTCATTTATAGACTGTAGAATAAATCATTAGGAAAGGATATTTTCTTTCTACATAGGAAGCAAAGGCAGATGAATGCTACATATCACTGTATTGCATAGTCAGTATGACACGTCAAATACACTGTACTATACTAATATGTACTTTCCTTCTAATGTTGTGCCAACACTACATAATTTATTGATAATATGAATTGGCAAGGTATATTGCTTCTGTAAATGGTAAAAAGCAAAGACACTCAAACAGGAAATCTACTTGGTACTAGACAAACTTATTGGATGACTACTAAATGCAACTTCCTGCGACTAGATGGGTACAGCTATTTTGATCCTGTGAACTTGTACACAGTTCACTGTAACACCTACACTGTAAATGAGTTACTTCCATTTCTAGACTGGATCAGAGGTGCTTGTACATGGTCCTCTGGCATGTGCCAAGTAATATGTTGTACAAAACCATGCAAACTAAGTATTGTTCACACCTGGGCATTGGAGAAGTACCAAGCACCCTTTCAATACACATTTTGAAGCTTGGTGTTAGCTGATTTTTCACAAAGGTATATGAATTGCTGTCAATCCCATTGATCACCAAATTTTGATCCTTATTACCATTATCCAAATAAAATATAAAGAAGCATTGTCCTTTCTTGGTTTAAAATAATACTTTTCAAATTGTCAACAATTTATTATTATTCTTTTTAATAACAACTTCTTCCCTCTCTGATATTACATGTGGTGTGCCCATGGGTTCTATTCTGGGACCCACTTTATCTTTCTTGCTTGTATCTAAATGATACTTACCAATTCCATACTAATCTCTGACGACACAAATCTATTTCATTCACACATGGTATAGAACACATAAAAAGAAATTTAGTACTGTATTCTTGCTGAGCATACACATTAGTTATGTTCAGCCCTAACCTCAAGGTTAGGAAACCTTGAGGTTAAGCTCTTGCCCACTAACTTTGACGTGCGTCCACACGACGAAGCTTAACCTTGAGGTTAAACTCCTGCCCCTTTGAGTTCGTTGATTTTTGTGTCCACACGCTGCATAATTTCAAGTGGGTACCCCTGCGGCTCGTGGTTAGAGCACTAACCCCGATATATCTCGTGGCTCTGAACATTGAGCGAACCTCGAGGTTAGCTAAAAACAAGTGCATCTACACGGTTCCTAACTACAAGCTTAACCTCGAGGTTAAGGCTTGTCGTCTGAATGTAACTAATCATACCAGCAGTCAACTGCACTGTTAAATCCCCTCTCCCTTATCACCCAAACAATCTACAACCTGTATAGTCACGATGCAGCGCCAAAATAATGGATAATCTGGCTCCCTTTCATTTACATCAGGGGCGTATCCAGGAATTCCATAAACAAGGGGCACCTTTACAAAATTAAAGGGGGGGGGGGTACGCACCCCTCGGCTCCCCCATTTTTTTCTTTTTATTTCATTTGTTTTAACAAGAAATAAAGGCATGCGCCGGGTGCGCTCCCCCTGGATTCGTCACTCTACATTGTAACTTTCTTCAGGCTGTTGCCTCTTCGAGCTATTTGCTCATTAAATGAAAGTCTTTTGCATTCCAATCCCACCAGTACATTGTACTTTCAACCATAATTCAGTCAGATCACTGTTAATTCCTCTCTCCTAAATACCTCAAAATCAACATATCATCTGATCTTTTCATCTTTTATTAGACTATCATACACAGTACAATTGTACTTTTAGTTATGTTTGAATACATGTACCAAATCTACGTCTTGTTGTCTTGCACAAAAAGATGCAAAAAAGATGCAATTTATTTGACATAAGTTCAAAGCTGATAACTCTGAAAAAAATGCACAGGTGTACACACAAACACACAGCAAATCTCTTTTACACCATAACTGTAACTCATACTGGCTTAGCATACAGTGTAGTAGGCCTATGTAAATACAACATAGTTTGTACATAAAATGGCATCTTCAATCAATAAACTGAGCTGAGAGTGCCGCCAATTAATTAGGCTACCAGGATTTACTCAGTTCTACAGGTGCTTACAGAGACCATAGAGACCCCCCCCCCCCCCCAGCACACTGATCCCCCTCCCCTCCCCAATGGCGCAGTTTTAGCTTAAATGGAAGTAAATCCATGTAATTTGTACCGGTATCTTGCCTTCACACACACTGCTCTGACAGGGAGGGGGTGTGGAGCAGCTGTGAGACTGGGCCCTGTTTCATGAAGAGTTACGATTGATTATATAGTTGATTTCTATTATAAGTCTATGGCAGCTGGTGAGTTCAGGAAATATTATAATTGATTATATCTTTTGATAAAACGGGGCCCTGGAACAGTTCTCCAGTAAACTTGAATTTTGGCATTGTTAAGCACCTGATAAGTACAGGTGTACACTCTATCTTACACTTTAAAACATGTAACAAATGTAAACGGAGGAAAACTGACCAGAAATGAATATAATTTATGGATTCCATCGGGATGGAATCCCATTTTCTTTGCTCAATTTTGCAACAATACTTTAAAACATGGGCACAAACTGCAATCGCCGAAGTAAAAATCCATGTGTACAAAGAGTAACAACACAAGTGTTATCTATGGACAGCGAGTAGTATTTATAGAAATGGAATAATTTTGTATTTGATTCTGAATGCAGAAAACTCAATGAGACATTGACCGCTAAGCCATCAAAAAGACAAAAGAAAGAAAGAAGATAAAACAAGTACATGTACAGTACATGTACATATAAGTAGATCAGCAAATGTTTGCTCACACATAAACAACACTTTTCTTTGTTGCTGTCCTTGGCTATTAACCAGTTGAGGACAAGTCCCGAGTATACTCAGGCAGGAGTCTATGGGAAATGCATGTTGTAGCAAAATCAGATTGTCCTCAATGGGTTAATCAGGTGGTGCACAAAAGGTGATGGGGCTGTCCAATCCCACAGAACATCTATGATTCCCATTTACACAGATAATGCTATGAATACAAGTTACATAGGAAGCAGGGAACCATGTGAATGTGGTATGAGTTAGCCTTGCTGCAAAGCCAGTTCGGGGTTAGCTCATGGGCACATCGGTACAAATGACCTTTCTTCTTTCTCAGGTGATTAGGCACTCCACAAGTTTTCAAGCGAGAGAAGGTATTTTAGCTTACAGTAACAATTTATGGAATTCATCAGTCATGTTCAAACAAAGAATGAACTTGCGTAGACCAGGTGACCAGAATGATCCATCAATTAGCACTTTGGAAAGCATCCATTTCATTATTTCACATTGAATGTAGTAACAATCTTTTTCTATTGATATTGTCAAATACCGCTTTTGCTGTCGGGTGGATGTGCTGGCAAGCACCACTCATTAGGCGTTTTCACATCAGCCCGATAAAAATCAAAGCTTGAGATATTGTTCGCGATCGCAAATTAAAGGGATCGTACAGTTCTGGTTGAGACCTAACTTCAGGTTTTTATCATTTTTTGGTGAGATAGTGAGAAACCTCTTATGAAATATGAAAGAGCATGTAATTCCAAGAGGGATTCAATGTTTATTTGATGAAAATTGGTTTTGAAATGGCCGAGATATCGAAAACAGAGCTATCCTAATAAAGTGTGGGACCCACATTTTATTACGATTGTTTTGTTTTACTTTGTTTTTTGGATGTTTCAGCTTTTCCAAACCCGATTTTTATCAAATAAACTTTGAATTCCTCTTAAAATGGTATGCTCTGTACTATTTCATAAGTGTTTTCTTGGTATCTCGCAAAAAAGTTAAAGCCCAATTTTCATCTCCACCAATACTGTACCATCCCTTTAACATGCTATTTCATTTCCTATTCACATCAGCCCAAACATTATCAAATAGCGCGCTAGTTCGCATTAATTATCCTGCTATTTCGGAAATTTCCCAAGTTGGACTCGAAAAATTTTCGCGATCAATTAGCGCGCTAATTTGTATTCGCATTATCAAATAGCGCGCTATTTCATGATCAAGTTAATTTCCCAAGTCAAAAAATAGCACGCTATTTCGAAACATCGGGCTGACGTGAAAACGCCGATCACCTGAATGATCATTACATCACAAATGCTTATCTTGTGCAGTGAATAAAAAACCAACATGCTCTGCTGGTACTGATGACCTTTTTCTGCTCATGCTCAAAGTGGAACCCCGGACTGGCTTATTAAAACAGATACGGGTAACCAGCTTTTCTTTCCGTCTCAGAGGGAGATCAGTTACAGTACTGTCGGCAAATGAGTGAATGGGTATCAGCCCCACACTGTACACTAATACCTGGTGACATGCTCCCATCATTGTTTAGACATGTGCAGAGGTTGACTTGCAGAATTATACATCAGTAGTTTGTTTTGATTATGTGTCAACAGTGATCAATGAAATTGACATTTATATTGTGATGCAAAAATCAATAATCCTTGTAAGTGAATGGGCCTACTATGGTCGACAGACCTTGCTTGACAGGGTCTGAGGGCAAACCATTTTTTAAACGATGTAAATCATGTATCTTCAGCAAATCAGGCCGACCATAAAAAAAAAAAAGTATGTAAGCCCATAAGTGCCCCATGCACGACTGATCTTTACAGTGTAGATTATTGAATAAGTCACCATTCACTATGGTTTTGCTTTGGCTTGTTCGGGCAGGATGTAGGGGGATTTGTGCATTTCCAGGGTATCTCTTGGTGAGGCACCAAAAGTTGGCAGGAGCTCTCATTTATAAAACAAGAAGAAAAAAAAAAAAAAACAGGTCATGAGATTCTCAGCCATGCAAGACAAAGAAATCCTCAAGAATACCAGATGAAGAGTAAAATGTTGAGCTTCTCACGATGGGCATGCTGGCTCTGTAGACTGTATGGTTGCAACAGCAAGCAAAAAAGATGCAAGCTTGTCTCCTGGATTGTCAAATCCACAGTCTCGGGACAAAGTCGATGTTGGGGATGAGAAGCTACATAAATGTAGACCTGCTTTGATGGGTTTTGTTTTGCTTTGTCGTTTCCTGTCTGTGATTAATGCAGGAAGTACATGTAGCAGTCTACCGATATCACTGTAAAACTTTTCTGAATGTCTGAATGACAAGACTGTCCTGATCATCAATTTTTAGGCTCGGCTTTTGAGAAAGAGACCATTCTACCAACTACCATGTAGGCCTATATGCTGAAATCTCAATTACCGAAGAACAGCATCCCTCTTTACGTTTCTCTTTATAAATTGCACCCACTGACACTGTAGGCCCTACATGTATTCCTGCCTTGGCATTATTTCTTTAATTAGGATGCGAGGAAAACTGAATGTTTAAAAAAGCAAAAAATTGACTTATCAAAATTTTGTCCATTAGGTGCATGCCATAATCTATAGGTTATTATCTGTACCTTTCCCTAACCTGTAGCAAAGTGGGAAGTGGTTTTCTCAGCAGTGGAGTACAACCTTGGCTCCGCCCACAAATACCAAGGGTCACGCTTCTGTTCTCACTAGCTTTAAAAAGTCAAAACAAGACAGTTTGAAGCAGGCAAACACTTTCCATAGTCAAAGAATGTCAGAATTTCCAGCACTTTACATTGTACTTTGGTTCGCTGGCACAAATCTCTATTCTGACAAGTGGATTACTGAATGCCAACACAACAGAATGGAAAAGCTCTTTGAAATGGTACTGGAAAGTAGATTAAGGCTGCATTTATCTGACCAGGCTTGGGGATACAGTGCAATTAACTCACCAAAAGCTTTCATCCTTGCTGCCTAATTTGCATAAACAACTACGGCCAGCGCATGCGCACACATCTCATGCGCACAAATTTCAAATCCATGAACGGATAAGATGTCTGAGTGCGCATGCGCTGGTCGTCAATTCAGTGTAGCTCTCCCAGGGTCCTCTCGACCGAGTCAGATTCAGTCATCAATTCGAACAGAAAGGGACTATTGGCAGAACCAAACGTTGCCTGAAGCCTGTTTTCAATACTTCAGCTTAACTGGTAAATCTTCAAATTGAAGAAATTTTTGGATTTTAAATTGATATTTACCCGCGATACTAGTCTGTCATGATCCTGAATGCTACAATGCGCAGCCCCATTACGCTATGCGTATGGGGCTGCTGGTCGCAGTTAATTGCATGATTACTACGACATGAGAGCACTTTGGGGCGAGCAAGTCTCACAGTGTTAGTTATACATTGTATGAAAGGTACTTTAAACTGAAACACAAACTAAGACAAGGAAATTCAGGGAAACTTTTGAGGTACCAAAACTTTATATTATCTTTAACTCCATATGTGCTGGTCATTGATGTAGAAAAGACTACAATCAATACTTGATGTAACTGTAGGGCAACAAGATAAAAAAATTTAATAAGAATTCCATAAATTTTTATGTTTTGAATGAAAAGTACATGTAGATTATTTTATTATTTTATTTGTTGCATTTTAGCCCTTTCACTTGTTACTGATCTTAAAGGGGAAATCCAGGATAAATAAACGTTAGTTTTAAAAGAAAAAGTAATAGGGCCTACTTTATGAGCACAACAGTCAAAGTTTGCCTGAAATTGGATTAAAAAAAAGAAACAGGCCTTAAACAGTCAATACAAATGTATGAATTGATGTCATCATCTCCTTTTATGCCAGAGAGTAATACATACATTACATCATAAAATTTTCAGTTTTCAATCTTTCACAACCTCAAATCCTGATATATTCAACTGGTCATTATTTTGAATTATTCAGTCAGGAACAAAATCATGTTTTAGATGTTTAGACAAAAAAAAAAAAAAAAATGTCATTTTTGGGGGTACCGGATCACTGAAAAATTGTGGGGTGATGACATCATCGGCTCACTCATTTACATATTACATATCAACTATTTAAGAACTGAACACTGTACATAAATTGGCAAATCTTTCAAATCTTTCAAATTTCATAACTTCCTTACTTTTGTGATCATATTTTAGAGTTGTGCTTGTCATGTTTTACTCTTTCTTTTCAGACTCACTTTTAACTGGTCTGGAAGTCCCCTTTAAAAAGGGCATTACATGTATTTATTCCCCCATCTTCTGAAAGAAGTAAGTCAGCCACTCTTTTATTAGTTTCAAACACCACAAAGAGACCCTGTGAGACGAGTGCTCACATGAGTAATGCAAGTTCACCTTCCACACATTCTTGTACACTATTACAATGGCAAACTTGGGACTTTGGGGTTTCCAAATTGGGGCATGGTGCCCATCTGTGCACATAAATATTCAATCATCACAGTGATAATACCTGTCAAGTTTGGCAAAAATTTGACCCTAAGTTTTCAAGAAAAAGACAGTAATATATAAATAATTTTCCCATTTGGTGCCCTATTAAACAAATTTGTGGGGGGCACCGTTGGATTAAAAATTAACAAAATTCAAAATGCAGTGACAAATGTCCTTACTCAAATTGTAGCACTAACTCATAGCCCTACAGTGTATCTGTTGTGGTTCTAGAGAAGAGCTATTTTTTCTTTTATTCCTTAATTTCGGGGCTTTGGGCCCATTTGATGAAACTGACATCCTTTTCCCTTAGGGATGCTGCCTGCTAAGTCTGGTAAAAACCCATTATGGGATTTTAAAGGAGATGATGAAGATCAAAAAGTTTAATGTTATGAGACAAATACCATAAGTTAGACAGTGAATGATAACAATCCAGTTCAGGTGAGCTAAAAAACTTCAAATGTACATTGTACAATGCATGACAGACAAATCACAATGTACATGTACAATGCATGACAATGTGGAAAGCTTGGTAAAGTCTTCATGCTAATTGACTTCCAGAGACTCAAACCCCAAGCACCTTCTGATCTGGAGATTCTCCCGCCTGAAAACCCTAGCAAACGGGAGACCCAAGTTTATGTGTGCGAAGTTCCTAGGGTTCTAGATGTTCTCTGGTGCTATCTAAGGCTTATTTTTGCAACATACGATAGCAATAAGTAAGAAATCCTTTCCAACGGGAGACATTGAGCCAGGACGGGAGAAATTAAATCTCAAACGGGAGAACGGAAGATTTTGCAAAAATGGGTTTTCGGCCGGAGATCTCCCGTCGAAAACGGGAGAGTTGGAGTCTATGGACTTCCTTTTCCCCGCATTTAAGACTGTTTACTGGCTAACAATTATTACACTTAAACAATTAAAAAAAAGTAAATAAATATTACAAAGTCACAAAAAAAGAAATAAAGTCTACAATCTAAAAAAAAAAAAAAAAAAAAAATCATTGCCTGCACTATTATTAGAACTCCTCATAATGTATGCTCTTTTTCTTTTCAATTTTGATTTTGTTTGTTTGGTTTTTGTTTTGTTTTGTTTTGTTTTGTTTTGTTTTGTTTCAGGTTCCTTGGTATACAGTATGCAGAGCATACTTGCTTGCACAGAGCAGAAGAGGCTTGACATTCCATGGGAGCCTTTGAATGATCACACTGACAGCTGCTGTTCTCACCACAGGGATACTGTCATTGCACCAACTCAAGACTCAAGTCAGAAAGATTTTCAAGACCTTGCTCTTTTCATGGCTTCAACATAAATGCAGAAAGCGGCGGACGATAGGCTTAACAATGTGGCACCACAACGTGGAAAGCTTTCCAAAGTCTTCCCCCCTATTGACCTCCTTTTTCCTGCATTCATACAAGACTGTTTAGTGACTAATACACCCCTTGTATCCACATGCAGGCACTTAATGTTGAAGTTCTAGGAACAAATTAGGCTTATACAATTATACATCAGCAAGCCAAAAAAGTGGGTCTTTGTGCCTTATGAGTCACACAATTGATGCATGTTGATTTTAAAGATTTGCTAAGAGGAAAGAGGAAGAATAGTACAGTTATGTCAAAGTGTACACAGCACACATGTAGATGACACATCTGTGTCCAATCCTGGACATGCATGAAATTGCATGGCAACCAAAATGACAAAAAAAAAAAAAATCTCTCTACCATGGGGGGGGGGGGGGGGGGAACCTCCCTCCAAAGGTAAGGAGATAACTGCATTTAAGAGAATTACTACCTTCAATGAATGTCAAAGCCACCTCTCACCTTCTCTGCTGAAGCGTGTGTGGTGACACAGTATATTAAACTCCTTGACTGGGAAGGACATGGCGAATTGCTTCTGGAAGTACGTCTGCCCCAAGTAGTTGCCCGCCGGTGGCAGAACAAAGTTCAGGTCGTATCGGTCCCCGTAGCGCATGAGGATGTTCTGCACGGTGCTGCTGCTGCACTTGTGCATCTTGAAGAAGCCAATGTTATTACGCCTTGTGCACTCTGTCCGTTTCTCCCCCTCCCCCTCCACCGCAGGCCCCTCATTGGCATCCTGGTTGTTCATTTTCATCATGTTCTCTTCATCTTCATGAGCCGTCCCATTCCCAATTTTTGGCTGCTTTTTTGACTGTCCTACAATTGATTCCTCTGCATTTGATCTTCCAGTGTTTCTTGTTAAATTGCTGATAATCTGAGTTAACAGGACAAAAGAACATAAGAGGAATATATTAGATGTCAGAATTGATAGTCTTTTAGGAAGAACTAAACAACTTTTCAAAAGAGATTTCCATGGCATTTTATGCAACCATTAATCACATTAATACAACGTACAGCCTCCATGGCTTGCCTTCAAAGTAGCCACATCAACCAACCAACAAACAATAATGAAGTCTAATCTGAGAAAGTTATGAAAGCGATAAACACTTTTCTTACTCTTACTCTTACTCTTCTTAAGAAAGTCAACATGAATGTTAAAGAGAATTTTTTATATTGATCTGTATCAGAGGACACTGAGTTTGGTAACACATAACAATATCAGCAGGAAAAGCAATTAAAAGAACAATATGCAGACATGATCCATGCTAAATATACAGTGTACTACGTATCTTTGAATACTAAGACAAGAAGGGAAAGGGTTAGTGCAAGGTCAAACAAATTAAAAATACATGTACAAAAAGAATGTAAGTACTAGATGTATTTCTTAGTCACTTCCTCCAATTACATATAGGACTGGAATCTTGAGCATGTCCTAAGTATTATGTTCAAACTTCTATTACATACTTTGTTTTGTGCATAAAATACTGTACCTGTAATTTCACAATTTCCTTGACTACATGTACAGTGTAGCATTTAACTGCCTTCACGAATAGCTACAATTGTACACTGTACTCCAGACATTATCAGTCAGGGAACTTTGGTTGATTCCAATACACATTCTCCAAAATGAAGAAAAAAAAAACCTGTTGTATCTCAGTGAACAAAGAGCTGCACATCTTTTGTAAAAGCTACACTTAGTTCAGAAGAACACTGATACAGTGCCACTGCAATTTAATGAACTCTCACTGAAAGCAGCATTATGCTGGACCACCATGGAATTGCACAATACCTCTACATGAATTGTTTCATGAAAATGGGAAAACAATGACAGACAGCAATCTACTCACCGATGTTTCTCTTGGTCCTGTCTGCTGATATGAGTTCCTCCATATCCTGACAGGATCCAGAAATGATGCTCTGTTTTTGATGATATAGACAGAGGAAAACCACTATTAATCTACTTTTATGCTTGCACACATCAAATTAATCAATGTTCAAGAGTACATTCGTAAGTACACGGTATTTTAAGGTTGTGAGATCTAAGAAACACAGGACTATCCAAACTTCAATGTAAGACATACATGTAATATATTAAAGGCACTGGGTGTGGCTGACATTCCAAAATTGCCATCAGTTGTACTCTTTTTAATCATCAATTACATTGCACTTTTGCACTACTGTAGTTGGCACCATAAGGTTACTCTTGGCCATAATGAGATTAAGATTTTAGAATGGAGCCCTAACTTGTGATACATGTATGAGAAATAAGCACACACACACACACACACACACACACACACATAAACTAGTTTTATTTGTTAATCAACTTCAGACATTTGAAGACAAAACCCAACTGAAATTGAGAAATTTCCACCTGGGAGAAAAGATAAAGGGTAGTTTTCAAAATCAGGTTATTTTTGTCAATACTTCACTACTCCTACGAAACAAGGCCAAGTGCCCCCCAGTTCTTACAGCTGTGTTGTTTACCTCTAAACGAGTTAGTGTCTTTTAACTCATTGGCATTCATGTACAAGCTTCACATGTCCAGTTCTCCCTCCTTATTTCTGGATTTGTTCGTCAAAAACTCAGTTGTTCATTCCCATAATACACGTCAGAAAAACCTTCTGCATCTACCTCGTGTAGCTACCAGTATTGCCCTAAATTCTTTTTATGTGTCTTGTATAAAAGAATGGAACATGTTACCCTCAGATGTTAAAGATAGTACCACTTTTTCCAGATTTAAAGTGTTGGCTCGGAAGTATTTGCTTCATCGATATTCTCAGTCTCATTGATGCTGCTCCTTTTAAATTCTACATACATGACTTTATCTCAGCGCTGTGTGTGTGTGAGGGATTGAGGAATTCCAGTAGAATTATTCTATGGCTTTAATGTTTGTATATAGTAGTGAGTTGTTATATTACATGTCTTAACTTGCCTTTCCAGGGGTTCTTATTATACAAGCTTGCTTTTCTAAGACCCCTCCACTTTACATCTATATGCATCTACATGCATTGTCAATTTATATTCAATTCTGCAAATTGTTTTAATTGCATATATTCAACAGTGTATTCCTTGTTACATATTATTGTTCTTATGTAATTTTTGTATTGTGGAAATTTTGAATAAACTTGAAACTTGAAACGTACGTAATTTTATGAAACTGTCTCAGTCTCATCATCATCATGCACTGCCATAATCAAAATAGTGGAAATTTTAATGTGACCAATTTTTGATGAACTTTCTCTTTTACTGTCATAAGAATTTTACAAGTCACTACTTGCGATAGTTTAAATAATAAATAATAACCAACTGCATTCTTCACTTTATAAAGGTCTGTATCAAATTGTTCAAAATGTGCAAAGAATTCCACACAAAAATATGCCACATTTACAGTAATCCATTTCTGGCTGCAGCTTCACACAGCCTTCAGATCCATAGTTACTTGGTTGCGCTGCTTTTGTACTATGTTGTAGAGTGTATTAAGCCAGTTCATGATAATTAGAAGGAAAAAAAAGAACTTTCTTTTTCTTAGCTGCTTCAGGTACTTCACTTGTTTTCAAAGTGGCATCATGCAAACATAAGCTTGCTCAATATAACAATATATGAACATCTTTTTCACACAAAAAACATATTAAAGACGCATAGTCCCGGTAGTGTAGAGGGCGCTGTTGATGATACTGCCGACCATCGTTAGCATTGATACGAAGATTGCCAAAGTTGAGCTGTTATCAAGAGTAAAGCGCATAGGTGTTGCTAGGTAACGTTGCCTTTGTTGTCTTCTCTGTGCATCACGCAGTCTGTAGTAATGCCAGAGTGCGTGCATATGTGCTTCTTATTATGACATCACAAAAGAAGTTTGCTAAAGCTGTCATCCCCCTCAGCCGAATCACGAGCCTAACTGTGATCGGACCACTGACTACTGTGGATCGGACTTCTCCGGACTCGGGGAACTGGGTCATAGCGTAAGCGCTAAAGAGGAGTCAATAGAGCAGGTCTCTATAGGAAACTTGCCCTGTGCGCCCGTGTACGCATTCGACTAAACAACCGGGACCATGTGCCTTTAAAATGCTTTCCACTTACATTTCCATCATGTATAAACAAGCCTTTCATTTTCAGGCAGATATCCTAACCTTTCTAACTGAGATAAAACAGGAATGACTGGGCTCAAAAGTAGGAAAGAAAGAGCAGTTAACATAGAAGTGTGTAGTGAAACTATCAAGTTAAATAAGAAACTCACATTGAAATACATCAACTTGTACAAGCTGAGAATGGTCAAAATTGAGATTCTCTCGTCCAAATTCAGAATGGTTGGGAGGTCTGCTCAGGCTAATGTACAAAATAAATATGATACTCAATCATTTCTTTGCTTGGAATCCAGCATAGAGTACAATTTGTAGTTGCTGCTTTGCTGGACAGTACTTGGATAAACTTTCTGGTTGTCAAGAATGCAAAATTTGTAATGTAGAGGTACACCTTGTACAGCTGAACAGAAAAAAGCCCCCCCCCCCCCCCAAAAAAAAAAAAAAAAAAAAAATGCTCTGTCGTGCTGATAGCAAAAGCATCTATAAAAACAGTGATTCTTCAGAGCCTGTAGAAGTTATGAAATCAAAATCTGTGCTTGTTCTGAATTCTGCTAAAATTTGACCTTTACACTGACTCTACCTTTGATACTCATAGCAGAGCAACCAACTTGTGGACTATACAAGCTGTATATTATCTCATGTTTACTCATAAATTTAGTACTATGCCCTATCTTGACTATAAAAGTACGCTGTAACTCTGGATCTTGCAATTTTGATTACTACAGTGTACCTACTGGCATTGAAGTATAGTCCTTCTTCAAAGATCCTCAAACTTAAATTTTCATTAGTGGGCAGCGGGTGCACAGAATACATGAATTACCAGTAGGAATTGTGTCCACAAAGTATAATACTGGGACAAAAAAGGGATTTTTCTCTGCAGGACAGGAAATTCAGTTTCAGCAAATAACACAACAACATCAGCAAAGTCTCCAGCTTCAATACAGAAATTGGAGAGATGCAATAAATCCCCATTACAGTATGCATCCCTAGATGTGGAAGTGTGGATCAATAAAATTAATGGAAAGGGACTCTGATCACTAACTGCATTCATATGATTTGCATATCACCATACAAATGTAAACTATGTATGATTAACCATTGACTGTACACAACCGAGTATCGTGACAGAAGCAACTTTGCTGCAACACAGAGAAATCAGCTAGTGCAGTTGGTAGTGATACTTCAGCCCACCTCTGCATATATGGGTAAAGCAAATAATGCATTTGTATGCAGTATTGCCAAACTCACTGAGACAGGTCTGAGTTTACGGGCATTTTTGATTTACACCCAATGTCCATAATGGCATTAACTTTTGTCCCTTCTTCACCTGAATGAAAGTAAGTCAGGTGATCAGAAGACTTGCACTACAAGTGTATATGTACATTCTGTGTAATTGTCATAGGTATTTAACAACAACAAAGTAACAAGAAAATAATCTTTGCGAAAACATACACTTCAATATAAACATCTGTTACTTTGGTTATATTTCAGGAAGTTTCTGATGTACCGGTAAACTACATTACTATATGCTACAATACAGGCAAGATTTTGAACATAAAAAGTCTGGCAAGTGTTGTGGAACAAAAAGAAAAATGCTTGCCCTAATTGGGGAACTTTTTGAAGTTTTTGAAGTTTGAACACTCGATTGAGCCAAGTTCGTGAACGTACTCTGTGTTTATTGAAGTACTATCTACATTGTATGTGAATTGTGAATCAATGTGTGCTGTTCATTCAAATGATTGCATTGTATCAAGTAGACTCTACTCACTAGTATCTGACTTTATTTTTACAAGTGATTTTCTTTATCATTTTCTGTGGACTCCCTTTTTGGGCAAGTAAAATTCATGTTCATGCATGTGTTCTGCAACAATTTTAAAATCTGCTTGCCTGATCGGGCAAGTACCAGTAGTTAAAAAAAAAATAAAAAAATTAAAAAAAAGGCACCCTGACATACAAATAGTAGGCTAGGGTATCTATTGTTCATTTTTTATTTTGCAACATAAATTGACACATTATCTTTCTAGCTAGTGTATTATTAAGGTGAGTTATATTTGGAATTTTGGATACATGTCCAAGTTTTAACAACAAACTTCATGAAAATTTAACGTTAGAGACCGAGTATTAAACATTAAGACTAGATTTAAACCAAGGGACTGTACAGTACTGGTTGAGGTGGGGATTCATGTTTTGAGCATTCCTAAGTGAGATACATGTAATGTCATGAGAAACCTCTTATGAAATATGAAAGAGCATGTAATTTCAAGAAGGATTCAATGTTTATTTGATGAAAATTGGTTTTCAAATGGCTGGGATATCAAAAAAAGTGATGATAATAAAAGGCAACAGGCCACGCCTTTTATTAGGATCTCTTTGTTTCACCTTGTTTTTGGATATCTCAGCCATTTCAAAACCGATTTTCATCCAATAAACTTTTGATACCCCTTAGAATTGCATGCTCTTTGACATCTCATCATAGAGTGGTTTCTGAATATCTCGCAAAACTTGAAAAGCTAAATCCTCACCTTAACCAGAACTGTTCACACCCTTTAAAACTTGAACTGAGTAGCACAAGGAGGAATTTTTTTTCTTTTTTATGAAAGATAAGTTAGAATCCTTGCTTTCCTTTATTAATATTGATCTACCCACTTTTCCACCATTCACAATCCAGAGGCAAATGCAGCAGGGGTCTTTCTCATGATATCAACGCGACGTCAAAACTAACGTTAGATCTAAATTCTAACGTTAGACTTATAATGACGTCGCGTCTCGAGCATCCCCAACTCAACTGCACTTCCACCCTACACAGTGTACTAGGAGGTACCGGTACCGGCGGTACGTGACCTCACCCTCACTACTTGCGTGCCATAAACTCCCCGTACAATTTCCACTAAAGACGTTTAGACGCGTGTACTGGTACCGTTCCCTTTAAACGAAATACGTTGTAAGAAGAAGCAAAGTCAGTATCAAACACAAGTCAAAATACTTACTTTTCAGATTGCAAGACTCCATTTAGAGAGTATTCCTTAGTAACTCCATGAAAGACGAGAAAAACCGTGGCAAGTATGACACAGAAAATGATCACTTTCTTCGATACGCGGCTCGCCATTGCAGGAGGGCCAACAGAAAGTTGTTTTATGACCCCTAAGAAGGTAGGTGGGTTCAATATTCCTCAGTTCATTCTCGGTTTACCGGCTAAATTCTTTAACGAGTTTCCGAAGACAAATGTTCATTCTGTTATACACTCAAACGAGTGAAACAGACATTTTTAAGGCATTATTTCTGATGCCAGAGCACAATTGAATCAGAAGATCGCCTTCCGAAGAGGTTAACTTCCAGCCAAAGTTGTAGGTACATTACACATATCACTTTCACTGATGGAGTGCATGCACGCACCCACCGTATTAAAGAGTGAGCTAGAGAGGCTCTCCGTGCATTGTACCGTCACCCACGTCCGTGTACGTGTACGTAAGTTACAATATAGTCAGTCGGGCGTGCGAAATGCCTGGCTCGCGTGTATGGAAGGCCATCGCCGCCAAAACGCGTGCCAAACCATACGCATACATGTCAGAACGTACGCATGCTTATTTCATAACGTACGCATGGTTCTTTCATAACATACGCATGGGACATTTGCTATTATTTTTCAATGAAATTCCTAACGTACGCATGCTTCTTTCATAACGTACGCGTGGTTTTGCCATTACATACGCATGGATTCGGAAAAAATGGCACACTCTCAGACAGAACCAAGCGTATGTAATGAATGAACGATGCGTACGTAATGACAGAGCCATGCGTACGTTATGACGGAACCATGCGTACGTTATTACGGAACAATGCGTACGTAATGACTCGACGATGCGTACGTAGTGCATCATATATTTTTCTGTAGCTATTACGATCTCGCACAACCAGTGAGAAAGCAATTAAAAGTTAACATATCAGTTCGGTTTAGTTCAATTCAGAATCGGACTTTATTCTCTTGTCTGCATTGAACGTACTCCAAATGAAAAAGAGTATTCTTTTTATATTTTTTCAAGAACAATAAGGCGCACAATCAGTACACTCATATAAGTAAAATTGAATATACAGTAGTCTGATGACAGAATGCAAAATTGTGTTGATTTTAACAATTCAGGATAGAGGAATAAACGGTGATCTAACTGGTTCATGGTAGAATGATTTTGGCGGGATTGGAATGCAGAAGTCTGTCGTTATAAATAGGCTAATAACTTGAGACGGCAGTCTAAAAAAATAATAGGAAATTGAAAGTACAGAGCATATGAGAAAACCATGTTATTTAATATTCTGGAGTTTTGCATTGCGTTGGTGAAAATAGATTGTCAAGTATAAAGGGATGAAGTGAGTGCAATATGCCCTAAACTATATAAGGCGTGAATTTTTCCTGAATGGTTTGATGTTTAATACATTCATGAATAGTGATCCGAAATATCAAATGCATAAAGCATATCGTGAATGACATATTTAGATGTTTCCTGATCTTTAGATATTAATAGGCCTATGCTTTGTCATGGGAGATTTGAAAGAAAAGCAAAGGTGTCGCGCATGATTTGATTCGTTCCGGCAGTGATTTCTATTAACTGCAAGGTCCGTGGTATGAGATAGAACTATGGAAGAGGAGTTGCTTCGGATTAATGAAAACGAAAATCTTTGCAATGACGTGTGGGATAGGAGGTTGGTATTGCAGTTGGGGATGAATGTATCGTGGAAGAAATGAAGTAATTGTGTTGATGTGCTTTAATATAGTGCAGACTGGTAGGTACAGAGGTCACGTACTCTCATAGTTCTATAGTTGTTTTGATAAAGGAGAGGTACAAGCTAAATAGACAGAATCTATATATACCAATTGGAATGTCCTTTTCTGTACGAGAAATAACGCATCAATTTTGGATTTGTTACAGTAATTCTAAATAGTAGGCTATTACAGAAGTTGAGCCATGGTGAAACAAGATAGTTTCTCGGTTGAAAAGCAAAACATTTTCGCGGCATGATATTGTCGTGACTTGGAGCCGACGGTCTTTTTTCGTGGCACAAAACGTTCGCGAATCGCCACTGACATTCAATGCATATGGTATAGCAGGCAAGAACTGTCGCATGCATTTTCATTTCGGAAACCTTGACTCGCGAAATTTTGCGAATTGATAATGCACGCGAACATCTCTGGTGTTCTAGGATAAATAAATTATCAGGAGGACTTTCTTTTTTTTCGGGGGGGGGGGAGGAGGGGTCAATTTGATAAAGTGTTTCAATTGATATTGATATTGCTCTACATCAACGTATAGGCACCGAATTAATCAGTGTTTAGTAGTAGCCACGATAAAAAAATAATCAAAGGCCTACATATTCGGGCGGGATTCAAATCTACGACCTCCTGCGACCTCTATATGACCTCTTGCGACCTCTACGACCTCCTGCAACCTTAATTGCACAAAAATCTATAAGACCTAATGGACCAAACCTTTGGAACACACTTCCAGATTATGTTAAATCATTTAAAACGTTATATTCTTTTAAAGCTAGATTGAAAAACTGTGTTACTGTCAGATTACAATAAATGAATACATGTATTGAATCTGAATACAAATTTTGTTTTGTTTAAGGCATTTATTTTCTTAATTGAACTCAAATTTTCCTTTGCCGTCCATGAAAAAAAAAAAATTTTTGTGTTATGTTTCTGCTCAATATCAGGGATATGCATGCCAAAATAAGAGATGAATAATATCTTAGAACGCTTCAGAGACGCTATCTGCAATATCTGTGTCTGCGCATAATGATAAATTGTCTCATGTTTCTGTGATTAATTCGTCGTTGAACAACAATATTTTTTTCTAATGCAGATGAAATTTGCAGTTTGTCTCAAGTTTTGTTGGTATAAGTATAGAAATTCTGTGTGTCGTCAATAGGTATATACTGTATAGATGATCAGAAATGTTAGTTAGAATATAACCAATTAATGTTGGTAAACTGATTCTCGCCGATGTATATACTGCATAGTTTATTGTTATAGATATTCTCGCAAATTCCGAAGATCAATATTAGAATTGCCCATCTCTGTTTTCTTAAATATTAATTGAGGCAAATAAAAAACAAATGTGAGTTAGAGGATAATTTATTTGGAAAATAAACGTGCGTAGTAGAAGCGTCCACCTTGTGAACGATGCTACGACACAGATCAACAGCTTCTGAGGAATTATTATAAAGCGTAGGCAGTGGCGTAACTAAGGGGGGGGGGGAGTGGCACGTGTCCCCCCCCCCCCCATCTGCTGGTAAATAAACCCCAAAACAAAAACAAAAAACAAAATAAAAAAAGACCTCACCAAAATGGTAATGCAAGGGTTAGTAAACTGCTTTTGAAATCGACATGAAAGGGTGATCAAGAAATAAAATATTTTTCTAAGATTTCTTTTAACCATGATTAAAGAGGTATATAGTGTGGAACGTTGTTGAAAAAGCCTGGAACCGACAAAAGATTGTGATTCAGCGTGATCCCTGGTTGGCATTCTAAATATAAGCAGGATGTGCGCAGTGTACTCAGAACATCCGAATGGCAAAAAGAGTCGCTGCAACGTTGCGTAATGTGATATAGAATGTACACCTTTGTACCTTACGCTTCGTTATCAAAGCCAGATCATAGATTTTGCAGTGTTGCTTTATACATACTAGTCTATCTTAAAATGCCTTGCATTGCCAATAATAAAACTTGACCTGGGCTATTTCCTAACCTTTCCATGTATATAAAACATATACACACACAAACACAAACAATTTGGGGATGCTCTATAGTGCAGATTTTGAACATCTTTCCCCCGCTTGGTCACTTCGACGCCCCTTCGCTGGTCATACCTCCCCCAATCACGAACATAAACCGACACCCTTGACTACCAGTGGTGGATCAAGGGGGTGGGGGTGGCGCACTATGGGCGCCCCCCCCCCCCTCTTAATTTCCAAAGCGAAAAATATAGCTACAAACGGCAGTTTTTGGACTGTAAAATGTCAAAATCCGCTCGCTCGCATTTCATCGTTATGCCATTCTCCTGATGTTACTGTCAGTAAATTGCCAGCAGTTGCGCCCGGTGAGCCCCCTTAATTTCCAAAGCGTAAAAGTATAAGCTACAAACGGCAGTTTTTGTACTGTAAAATGTCAACATTTTCAAGCTCGCTCTCTCCGCTCGCTCGCATTTTATCATTATGCCATTCTCTTGATGTTACTGCCAGTAATTGCCAGCGGTTGCGCCCGGTGCACCGCCCATAATTTTTAAAGCGAAAAAGATAACTACAAACGGCAGTTTTTGGACTGTAAAATGTCAAAATGTTCAAGCTTGCTCGCCCCGCTCGCTCGCATATTATCGTTATGCCATTCTCCTGATGTTGCTGCCAGTAATTGCACCCCCCCCCCCTTAAATTCCAAAGCGAAAAAACATCGCTACAAACGGCAGTTTTTGGACTGAAAAAATGTCACAATTTTCAAGCTCGCTAGCTCCGCTTGCTCGCATTTAATTGTTATGCAATTCTCCTGATGTTGCTGCCAGTACCTTGTCGTTTCACACCGTCATTCCATAATCCATGTAAGGAAAACTTACAATGTTGCTCAATGACTGCTCTGTGGAATGTATCACATTGCGTTATGTATTGTAGTCCCTTAAAGGGACATTCCGGACGATTTTCATAATTTCACATCATGTAGTACATAAATCAACAACTCCATGTATAGATTCGTGGAATTTGTTGTGGTCCTTGAGCAGAGAAGCCAATAAATTGAAAATCTTAAACAAATTACACTGAACAGTGTTGATGACATCAGAGCCGGTTACGCCGAGATATGTAGTAAAAAAAAAAGGAAACCTCAAAACACAACAAAGTTTGTGTAAAAAAGAATATCAATGACTGCAGTGGACACTTGTGGGCAAGCAGGTAATGTTGCCTCAATGGTAAGACTTATCTGTCAATCGCTACTGTCCATGTATACTTTGAACCAATGTGCGAGAAATGGGAAAATTAGATTACAAATCACGATCCACTTGCCAAAGTATTCACTTTCTCTTGTAAAGTACGTGCAAATGAGATCACTTGAGCGATCTTTTCCCAAAATACACTACCGCTGCACACGCATTTTCTCTCTCTCTCTCTCTCTCTCTTTTTTTTTTTTTTTTTTTTTTTTTGCATTTTTCCGGATCTAAGAGAGTTATTATCTTCCGCGCATGTAGTTTCTAGATTTTCAAAACGTAGTGTTATTTCCATTCAGGCTGAATATCTTATATTATGAAGGATATGGCAATATGATCAAAGCAGGAAAGCATATTTACAGCAAAAAGTTATTGTGACGCCTTTAACAGAAACAGGTGCATGAATTGATTAACAGGCGATGAATGTCAATAAGTAGTAGGTCCATTGTTATAATCACATAATTATTAGCTTCATTTGACGAAGTTGATCGGAAAATGATAATATAGGCTTTCCAGTGAGGATATACAGTTTCAAATATTTTCACATTATGCCTCAGATTTATGATTGAACTTTGCACATTGTTTTGGACAGGATTTACTTCTGTTCAATGTGCTTTACCATCAGGTAAAATGTAATTTCATTGAATAAATAAACAAGCGAAATATACGGCCAACATTATGCTAGTGCTCAAAAGTATCTTCAGATTGCTTGGAAAGACGGCGGCATACAATCCCAATCGCCAAAGGCACAAATGCACCTGTGGAATTCTTTTGTGAATCCATACAAAATTGACAGCTGTTTGAATAGTTACTGCCAGTTGGAACTCTTCAGATTGCTTAGAAAGACGGCGGCATAGAATCCCAACCGCCAAAGGCACAAATACACCTGTGGAATTCTTTTGTGAATCCTTACAAAATTGACAGCTGTTTGAATAGTTACTGCCAGTTGGAACTCTTGTTCTTGAGCCTCCTTAATTGGTATCATATAGGGACTACCGCCAAATTGGTCATTCCAACATACCCGCTATATATTGCTCACGAAATGAAAAGACTATGCGTACGTAATGACGAGACCATACGCACGTAATGACAAGACCACGCGTACGTAAGGAAAAGGCCATACGTACGTAATGACGAGACCATACGTATGTAATTCCAAGACCTTACGTACGTAATGACAAAAATCTGTTAGACCATACGTACGTAATGACAGAAGCACACGTATGTAATGGCAAGACCACGCGTACGTTATGACAGTAACATGCGTACGTTATGACAGTAGCATGCGTACGCTAAGAATTTCATAGAACTATAATGACAAATGTCCATGCGTACGTTATGACAGAACCATGTGTACGTTACGAAACAACCATGCGTACGTTCTGACATGCACGCGTATGGTGTTGACACGCGTTTTGGCGGCGATGGCCTTCCATATGCGTGTCGGCGCAGCGAGCGGGCAGCGCACTTTCCTAGTTCTGTTTACCCCACCAAAGATCAGTGCATCTCACCTTCGTACTTCTTGCTCTCTAGTACTAGACCACCAGCGTTTTATTAAATTTCCTGCCTGTCCAGTTGTCCTACACCTCCTCAAGTGGCATCCCGGAGGAGGGAAGCCCGCTAATCACCACGAAATTTTTGGTTGTTGGACAGTAGTGTACGACAAACATTATTCTCCATTTGGTCGTTAGAGAGCTGGAATTAGAATATAATGTTTTGTTTTTGTTTTCCATAGTGTCGCTCGGTGAGCTTTTGATATCATTTCATCCACTCTGTTATCAAACCAACGCTTCAAAAAAGACAACAACGTTATATTTAAAAACGACAAAGATGATGACAGACTAAACAAAGTACAAAGCGTATATACGTGACTCGATAGAGGCATAGGCCTACTTTCGTCAAAAGGAGAATTTCGTCAAAAACTGATACTAATGGTCAATGACCATTACCTCTGTTATCATGCTCATATCCGAAACGAGGCTTTCTGTGATAGATACTCTAA
The DNA here is from genome assembly GCF_964275005.1 of Diadema setosum. Lineage (NCBI taxonomy): Eukaryota > Metazoa > Echinodermata > Echinoidea > Diadematoida > Diadematidae > Diadema > Diadema setosum. The sequence continues at coordinate 38,925,368 of NC_092689.1, forward strand.
ATGCAAATCTCTGAGTAGATTACACTGCCGTGTCTCTAGAAATAAGGGAAACACTCCGCATTCATTTTCTTTATAGTAATATTATATTTTTTAACTATGATGGCAATTTAAGCATGTATTGTTTGATGATAGAATTTCCAAGGATCGATGGTACATTTAAGCATCGGTGGTGAATGATATAAGGATATAGGCCTACGTATAAACCTAGCTTATAAGTCAGACCCATCAAAGGGAGCGAGTCGGGAATTTACACAGCGCACAATACAAGCATATTTGCAGCGAATTGTCAAGTAGTATTCAGAGTAATCAAACAAACTAGCCTACCTGCTCTGCCCTGCTTTATTAGTACTGAGAAGAAACAGAGATTAAAAAGAAAATAGTCCAGCAAGCCTTTGAAGGTGTTTGAACAAAAACATATTTGCCTGTTTATAGGATGAGTAAACTCCCTCCCCCAAGCATCTTTTTCTTTTTACTGTGTATGGGATGAATAATATGCTTTTGAATTGTTGAATGAATGACTCTCAATCTACTAGTACCCCTTCAATACTGTTTTCAGCTTCCAACTAACCAATATTGACTTCATGCGAAATAAAGTAATACTAAACACTGGATGTTAGAACCTTTGTTTTCTTATTGGTTTGTTGTTGTTTTAAAGTCATTTTAAGTAATACTAAACACTGGATGTTAGAACCTTTGTTTTCTTATTGGTTTGTTGTTGTTTTAAAGTCATTTTAAGTAATACTAAACACTGGATGTTAGAACCTTTGTTTTCTTATTGGTTCGTTGTTGTTTTAAAGTCATTTAGGGTTTTCGTATTGAGCAACATAAATGTCTCAATATTGTCTGTGATTCTTCAAACTTTGATTATGGAGACGCCTGGGGTGTCCATAACTTCCACGGAATCCTGTCGCAGAGTCCCTGTCGATCGGCCCCTCGGGTGCTTGACAATGTGGTATAAGATAATAAGATAATGATGATGATGTATAGGCCAATACTGGAAGAGGGCTGTGCTAAGAATAAAGAGACTATTATGCCTGAATAAATAAAACCATAAAACTATATCGCCTTCTCGTGATGGTATAGTCCACGCGAACGAATGAAATTAAAATCATCGACGTTTAATGTTACATTATTTTGTATTGTCAATTTGAATTTATTCATATACTACCTTGTCTGAATGTTGTTGTTGTTGAATGAGGTATTCATCAATATCATATGAGCTCCCTCGTGGAGACGTAATGAGCTCCTTTATGGAGACAATATGAGCTCCCTCGTGGAGACTTAATGAGCTCCTTTGTGGAGACAATATGAGCTCCTCGTGGAGACTTGGTATATATTTAATATTCTTGTTTATATCTCTCTAAGATTTATAATGTTTGTTTTATGTTAAGTGCTGTCTGGGGCAAATTATTTGTATAGGGCCCCATTTTCTCTCTCTCTTCTTTCGTTCTTTAAAACAACAACAACAACAACAATGTTGTTGGTTTTTTTTTTACCTGCTTGAATGAAATAAACGCGAATTGAATTGAAATTGAATAATTTTGTTCTTATATTTCCTATTCCATGTCTGGCTTACTTTTAGATATTTCGTTCGACCTATAGTCTTGATTAGGCATTCTTGATACCTCACTATATGAGGAAAAATAGTAGAGCTCCTTGCAGTATATCAATTAATCGTGACCTGCCTTTTATGTCTTTACAGACCTTATTGATGCTCATTTATAGAGGGCGACATTGTACATTGTGTTTTCCTCAAAGAGATTTTCTTCCTATCTTTATCGGTTACTTTTAACTTCAACGTGCTCACGGTCAGATAGACAAACCTCATCACATAATTATACTGGACCGTTGGAAAGATAGTGAGGGGATATAGAGGTACCCCCCCCCCCACACACACACACACACACATACACAGAGAATGGAATTGTTTCATAACTGCATGTTCTTTGATTGTCACATCGGGTGCATGTTTCCGATCATTTAGCTTGCCATGCATGCTATGATGGAGTGTGATCTGAGGCTACCACGTTTTCAAAGGGGGGAGGGGGCACTTCAGACCCCATTCGCCACTTCCGGGTTTCTTCAGCTGACACTGAGCAAAAAAAAATAATAATAAATAAATATATAAATAAAATTAAAAAAAAAAATCTTCATCGCAAAAACAAAACCAACCGCTCACGCACACTTCAAGGTTTCTATATCTATTTCTTTCTAGTGCCACTTATGCACTTCCGGGGTGAAAAAAGGGGCCCCCAAAGTGGTGACACCTTACGTATTCCTTTATTCCTTTGTATGGTGCCCGAGCCCCCCCCCCCCCCCCTTTCCGGTTCCGCCGGCCTTGATTAAGTCCTATCCCCCATGCGAAGATTGTAGGTCCTTACGTGCCGATTAAAGGTGTAGAGCATTCTGATGATTCTGTGGCATTACACATTACACATGTAAATAAAATGGACCTGAGTGAGTCCTTACACTTTTCATATGAACTTACCAGAAAACATCGTGGGGCATCGATTCAAATAACTCGTTCAATATTTTTCAACAGTAACAATCACAGTTACATCTGGCCTAAATTTAAAAAGAAAGAAAAAAAATCCAATGCAAATTTTAAGACATAAATGGAAACAAGTTGTTTCACTTAGATATGAAGCACAAGAAACACAAAATACATTGAAACTCTCGAGTATGTCATGCATGTGTACATTTTTGTTTAATATTCATGTTTAACTCATATCTGGGGAGAATTATGGACAGGTGTGAGAGTGATGCTAACTTAGAGCTGCAAATGTCTCGAACGGTATGGAATATCAAGGGCGTCCTCTGCGTCAGATCTCATCTTTTCACGAATTTATTGAACTGAGGAGGAAGGGCGGGGGGGGGGGGAGGGATCCATCAAGTATTACATTACTACAGAACGGATTAAATGTTGGACAATTTCTCTATGATTATGACATAATCATTTAATTTCATGCGCTCTATAACACATCCATCATCCTCAACACAGGTAGGCCAACAGGGCACCAAACGATACATGGTCGAAGGGGGGTTCATTATAGATCCTACATAAAGAAATAATAATCCTTTAGGATACACGATAAATGAATGCAGTTACATGCAAGATTCTAGGGTCAATAGTTTCAAAGTGACTGCATATGTAACAATAATACCGCGTCCAAATGGGGGAAAGTTTCTAAATGACACTGTATTCTTTTTTTCTCTCTCTCGAATAAGTGAAGACCACATTACAACTTTGTTGAGAGTCATCAAGGTTGCTTTAAAACTCTATTCTAAGGTAAGTGCAGTTCATTGATTCGATAGTGTTGATACCAGTTCAAATGTAAAGAAAATGTTTACTGTCACCATAAGTTAGGCCTATAAATGTTTGTCTAGTCAGTCTTACATGCTCATTAAATGTTTGCAATCAATATGTAATAATAATTTTTTCTTTAATTTCGCGTGATTGTCATTTTCGTGCTGATGTCCCTCTGTCATTGTCTCCTATTTGTTCTTTATTCCAATACTACTTTACATAAGACACTACTTCCCATTATCTGTTAATTTTCTGTTTTTCTTTATTTTGCAAACCTATAGGAATGGATTCAACGAATGCAGAGAGATCAATGAAACACGTAATGATAGAGGGAAATTGGACAATCCTTTGCAAATTTTGTGAATGATACGAGTCTTTTTATCAATGCTATATGCCGCCCTCTGTCGATGAGAACTCTACAATAAGTCGTTAGCGTGACGGTGACTGCGATTCCATTACCAGAGACATGTTTTTGTTAAAGGAAAAAGACCTTTAAAGGATTATTGGGCGGAACTTATCGAAAGCATTCAATACTGTTGTAACAAAAAATATCAGTCCCAAAACTTAATTCATAGTACATGGTATTCGAGGCCAGACTCTGTTCTGGTTCCCAAATCGTTTGCAAACCTTTAACAATACAACAACAATAACAAAATCAGATACAATTTTTAAAAAAAAAATCAATGTAGGCCTAATGCACAAAAATAACTTTTATAAAGATACATAATAATATGAAACTGTTTGAAATCAATGTATTAGTGGAAAAGAGAGGCCTACGTAAAAGACAAGCTTGTGGGGTTATGGGCCACTCAATCAACTGAACGTCAAAAAAAAAAAAAAAAACACACACACACACACACACACAAAAGTAAAATAACAGAAGCAAACACAGGGGCACACAGACACTCGGGGATATACAAAGACGTAAAAGAACGAACAACAAGAGAAAATTTGAAAGGCAATAGCGGTTTTCGTAACATATTCAAATTTCATGCATACCTTTGAAACAGAGGTTGTTCTCGACAACTTGAAAGCTTGTCCGACATAGCAACAAGTAAATTATGCAAACTGGATTCCGGCAATTGGATTTCATAATAAAGAAGAGCAGGTTAAATAGCTCTTCTGGGATATGTTCCCGGGAATTAAATATCCATAAATTGAATACATTACGAAAATGGCTTGTTAGTTATGGCATGGACACACTAATCACGAACGGTCATCACCTGTTATTTATGCACCAGTTTCTGTCAAAAAATGCCACAAAAACATTTTAAACATGCTTTCTTGCTTTGATCTCATCATCAACGCCGACAACCAGCCTGGATAGAAACAAGACTGCGCTTTGAGAAATCTGAAAAGTACATGAGCAGAAGATCAAGAAAAATGAATGTGCAGTTGTAGTGTACATTGGGAAATCATCGCTCAAGCAATTTGATTTGCAAAATGCCCGTAGGCCCATTCTTTACAAGAGAAAGCAAATATATTGGCAGGTTGATTGTGATTTGTAATCTAATTTTTCCCATTTCTCGCATATTGTTTCAAAGTAAACATGGACAGTACAATATAACTGTTGATGACGTGCATGTCCTACCATTATTAAGCAACGTTACATGCGTGTGCACTTAGTGTTTACTTCAGTAATGTCCAATTTTGTGACAGGAAAATTGTTATGTTTTCCGGTTTGCGACTCCTTGTATGTACTCAGTACAAACAAATGTATAGTTGAATCTGAAAAGGCACCTCGATAGGGCCTAAAACCGAAATGAGGGAAACGGTTCTTTTGTCAGTGACGATGCACGATTACAAAATCGTCATTGTCCAAACACGTAATCACTTGGCGGTGGTGATGATGGGATCAAAAAAAAAAAAAAAAAAAAGACCTTCGTTATTAGTCCATGTGTGTACTAGGTCCATGTAGAGAAAAAAAAAATTCAGAGAGAGAAGAGAGAAAAATCCATCAAATCATTTCCTTTCTTTTATCCTTCTTTTAATGATATCAGTACGCCTTTTTCTGTCATTCCTCCTTTCTCCAGCACGAGTCCTGTCATTTCTGTCATTCCTCCTTTCTCCACCCACGTTAGCCTTTTGTCAAGGCCCTCTCACTGTATAGTGAAGAGAGCCCATCTGAGTGGGTTTGAGGGCCTTGGTAAAAGGCTACACCCACATGTGCTTCGGATATGCAAAATCAATGACCCTTTTTATTGTGTTTGATAAAGAAGGTTTATAAGAGAGATGTCATACCATTATCTCCGCCAAAGACGTCATGTTTCGCATTATTTTGTTTGTTTAGTTGCGATAGCTGTTCCCATAAATAATTCAACAATTTATGAACGGATCTTAATAAATTTTTGTGATATAAGTCCTTTGTGGTAGGCCTACAAGGAACACGTCACTAATTTTTGTGTGATTTGGATCTAGGAATCATATATAATTTGTGTGTGATCCTGTTAAATCTTGGTGGAGGTGTGTGTTTCGGGTGCTTCTTGTATTATCTTTGTATTCATTCATTCATTTTATTTCCACACGGTAACTTGTTTCAGGCACAAGCTGTTCTTCACAAGTCCATGCATCATAAAACACAGTTACATCATTATGATACAGGAACATCATAATACACAAAATCATACTGGAAAAAAAAAATCAAGGATTTTGTTTTCATTGCACCCGCATAAAGTTTGAATTTAAGATTCAATGACAACGACGCAAAAACCAATAAATCAATTCAATTCAATTCAGCCCAGATCAGCTAAAATCCAAGTTAAGTTCAACTTTGTTGAACATGTATTTTCATGAACATGCACACACACACACACACACACACACACACACACACACACACACACACGCACACACGCACACACACATACACACACACACACACACACACACACACACATATACATACCCCGGCAGCTTCTTGGCGGATTTCTTCTCAGAGGCTTGCTTGACAAAACAACAGCTAACAATGTAAGATCCATTTGAATTTTCATTATTTTGTATTGAAGAAAAACACAATGTTGCTGAATAAGAGACAATACTGACAAAAAAAAAAAGATAAACGATTATAAGCCAGTTCGTAATTTATTTTGCACAAGAGCAGAAGGGGTCATTTGTGATAGCTGGCAAGTTGATTTTTTGATTCACTGAGATAAGTATCTTTGATGTAATCCTTAATTGCCAGCACGTCTACATGACAGCTAGGTTTTACAATATTAATAAAAAAGAAACAAAACAATGAAATAAATGCGTCCCTAAGTGTCGATTGACGAGTCCGTCAATGGTTTACCCAGGTTCATTCTTTGCGAACAGAACATGAATTCCATGTTACGTCGGGCAAGGTTACAATATGCTTTAGCGAGCTTTAGATCTGCGACGCGAACCCAAAGACGACGCTATTAGGCTAAAAATGGTGTTATGCACCGCAGCATGCGCGAGGCAGCTGCTTTCACTGTTCAACCCGGAAGGTTGCGTCGTCTTAGAGTTTCCGTCGCAGATTTAAAAGCTGTCGCTTTGACAACGATTGAAGTACCAGGCTAACTAAGAAAGAAAGAAGGAAAGAAAGAAAGAATAGACGAAGAAGAAGAAGAAAAAGAAAGAATTTGTCAAAATAATTTAATGTGCAAATGAGCTTGTTCAAGGCCTAGAATTCTTTCCGGATCCATACACAGATGTCACACGAAATGATTCTTTACCACGTCACTGTCTCGAGTGCTTGTGACCCAGAATGACTTCGTGTCACGTGACTTAGTTCATGTTATTGTTGTAGTTGGTACTTCAAAAATGTATTCCAGTTCGTAACATGACTCCCTTGGGCATGACTCTCAGCAGGAACAGATGTTTATGTCTGCAGATAGACGTCAGATGGAGAGTGAGAAGTATTCCTTTTTTTTTTTTAAACCAGTGACACAAAATTGTTGACATTCGACTACCGATGATAAGTGAGGGGCAATGTTTTGTCAGACCTTGTAGACTTACCACCGATTAATCTCCTCATACGTGACGCTATCACAGATATTTTAATGGAAATAATGAGGGGGCAGGAGATCCCATTTACACATGACGAGGATTTGTCCCTAGCCCGTACTTTATACAGTAATGGAAAGTGGTGCCTTGTAGGCCTATATACGGCCATACGTGCCGTCAGGACTGTGATGTGAAAATCATAGCCACAAAAAACACGAGTGAGGTTTCAGAGGCAGATTTCGTTGAATATACATTTATTTTGTTATTGCAACTGATTGACAAATTGCCCTACATCAACGTAAATAGGCACTGAATTGATCACCGAGCCCGGCCTTTTCACTCGCTGTAAACGGGGTCTAATAATATGCACAGGACAGAGTGGCGAGAAATGGATGCTGTTTAAACCCCGGGTTTTAGACGGTTTCCAGTTTTAACCCTAAAGGGGCCGGGCTTTTTGGGCTATGCTCAGACCGGGGGGGGGGGGGGGGATGGATTCCGCCCCCCCCCCCCCGAGATCTCGGCCATCGGAGGTGCGATCGCGATGAAATTTTGCATGGGTGAGACCTGCGTCATAATCTACAAGATTGTGTCATAAGATTTTTTGAAACAATCAATTTCTAATTTTAATTAAATAATTATGCAAATTAAGCTCAAGGTGATATTTTAGCCTAATTCAAAGCATTAAGAGTCTAATTTTTGATCTGTAAATCTGTTTTAGCATATTCAACAATTGTACTTCACAAAAACTTCCAAAACTCATTTCAATTCTTATGTATTTTATTGTTTTCAGAATTTCTTATGTATTTCTTTGTTTTTCAACTTTTGTTTTTTCTTTGTTTTTTCATTGGAAATTGTCACTGACCACTTTTCTACCATAATTAGCACAACATTAATCAATGAAAGTGATTAATTGTAAAAATAATCAGGTTTTTATGACTTTCATGACAGAGCACCGTTTTCCATAGGAAATGTACACAAAATCACAAAATTTTGCCCGTTTTGGGGCGACATTCCGTTACAAAAATGGGCGTGGCTTCGCAAAAGTATGCGCGGATGTTGCAAATTTGGTCTCAAAAGTTGCGCGAGGCCTTCTCGCGTTACAGATTATTATAGCGCGAAACGTCGAGGGGGGGGGCGGATTTCGCCCCCCCCCCCCCCGGCCCTTTTAGGGTTAAACGAGAGCATCCAATTCCCACTGATCCACGAAATAGGCCGGAGTATGTGCATCATTCGTTTTGTAAAACGGGCCCGTAAATTCATGAAATTCACCCTTTTCCCCATCATGCGTCCGTATACCTATACAATATCATACAATGCGTGATACACAATGCGTGATACAATGCATGACAGATGACGTCACTGGCATAATCTTGATTTGGAACTAGGAAGAGTCATTTTGTGGGTGTGATGATTATATTCAGGTAAGTTGTAGAAAAACATATGGCACATTTCTTTTGACCACACTGGTGATGATCAAGTAATGAATCAATACAAGTCAGCATGCATTTGCATAGCATATGAAGTCCCTTTAAGGCATTTTTTCTTCACAAAGCATGTTGCATGCATTGAAAATTGAATACGCTACAGAAACGATAATACCGAATTGCACTGCATAATGATAACGAAAGCATGATAAAATTGTCATGACTGTAAACTTGTATATGAGTTGGTAAAAAGTTGGTATGAATTCAGTTCGATTTGGTCTTAGTTCGCCTGTATGTTGATGGTGGTTAGTCTGTTGTTTTGACAAACGATAGGTGTTAACTAGTCATGAGCATGGCATTTCGTGACATAACGATCATCAACATCAATGTGTCGCGGAATTTCAAAATCCGGATTGATACTTATGGCACACCAACTAATGAAAGGGCTTGGGGTAAATAAATCTCATTTTCCCTTCCACTGAAATAATTTCCCCGTAATGTCAGCCATATATGTCGAACATACTTATGTTCTTTAAAATATCGCAGTTTGATCTCGACCATCTCTTCCACATGAGACATCTGTGTCATACCTTGCCATAATGTTCCCAAAACAATCTTTCTCCGAAAATAATGATCCACTCTATGACCTGTATTGAGAAAATAGCATTATTGCAGAGCAATAGCAGCATAGAAGATTTCGTGGGATCGAGAGATTCAATGAGCAGGGAAATCAGGCTTTAGTATACCAGATGCATACCGCAGAAAAAAAAAACCCTAAACAAACAAACAGGACACGAAATATCGGAAAACCAGCTCGTTTTTTTCCTGTCGTTCAGCACCCTCACCCCCCCCCCCCTTCACCGCACACACCCTCCACCACGCCTTCGAGCGAAAGGCGGGTAGTTTAGTCGTTGTTTCCAGGCCTAGATTCTAATCTCAACATTGCGAGTTTCCTGTACTGTATACTACGTATAGGACCATCTGGCGTCATGTACAAGAAATCCACTTCAAAATATCACCAATTTCATAAGAAAGAGAAAAAACTCCCTGCAGAACATTGTAAAATGATCAAAATCGGATGAGAAATAAGGAAGTTATGACATTCTGAAATTTCAAAATTTTTCGGAAAACACCTCTTGACCAGTCTTTATATGAATATTCACATCAGCAAGTTGATGATATCATTTTCTCACAATTTCTTATAATTTCATAGACAGAAATGAAAAAAAATCTCATTTTTCAGTCGTATAATTAATATAAAACTTGTCCTAAATCACCCAAAATAAACAAAAAGAACAAATGTTACCTCTGATGATGGGGAAAGGCTTTTATCTGTATTAGCTGAAATATTTTTTCTTCTAATTTCATATAACATACATGTAAAAATTGATAGGACATGACATCATCAACTCGCTCATTTGAATATTTTATAAGGACTTGTCGAGAAATGTTTTCCGAAAAAAAAAAATAAGTGAAATTTCAAAATGTCCTATCTTCCTTATTTCTTATCCGAATTTGTCATTTTGGAACTTTGTGTATAGGGATATTTTTTCTTTCTTTTTGAGTGTATTTACTTTTGTGGTGGAATTCCTCTTTAATGGAGAACTTTTCACATTTTCACATTTTCACATTTGAACATTTGAACAACTACAAACTGGTTATACTGGGTACACCCCTGCACAGTTTCCGAATTTATAGTGATTGGGATGAGGAATAAGAATGCCTTCAAAATTTATAAAACAAATCACAATGAACAATGATAATGACATGGCAGCTTCACCATAGGAATGCAGGATTGGGTGCTCATGGAAGCAGGAAAAAAGAAGAATTTAGGCATGCATGAATTTTACACAGATGACGTTGTTATGCAAACAGTATTGTAATGGAATTATATAACTTCTTTTCTGAAATAAACAATATGTGAGCCTCGTCTTATGTCACCACTGAGTGTAATTTGTTTTGGGGTTTTCAGAGGATTGCATGGTTTTTCTGCTCAAGGACTACATTATTAATTCAATAAATGTATACATGGAGCTGTTGATTAATGTACTATAATACATGATGTGAAATCATGAAAGTCGATCAGACTTCTCCTTTAAATAATCGATTTTCACACTTTTAATGAATGAAAGAGAAAAAGGAGATCACTGATATTAAAGAACTATACCAAAGATGTGGTGTAGGATCTGTTTCTGCTTCTGTTTCTGTTCCGGTTTCGCCGGTATACTCCGAATTATACTCCACCGACGTTGTATGACATCTTTGGTTAGACACATTATGTAGTAACCAACTTGCTAATTAGATGCTAAGGGTAGATGCTAATTCAGTCAATTTTTAGTCAGATGCTTTGGTTTGTAGTACCGTGTGTATTATAATTCAACTGACAAATAAAGAGCAAGTATCTTCATGCAACATGCATGGCCTCGATTGATACGCTCATAAGAGTGTGCAAGGGGATACGTGTCTGTGAAGATAGACTACTCATTACTGAATGGGCCGTCATCGGTCACGCACGCTGTGCCCTGGTAGCGTGTGTGTGTATGTTGCGAGTGCGGTGCACCTTATTTACCACCGATAAAAGCGTGGAGGTATATATATCAAGGGGCTGTCTTGCTGCAGACTAGAAGACATGCACATTTTACTATTCGCCCTCGCAGCTGCACTCAACGCGGAGCGAGGCATCGTGTGTTGATCGCTCCCACGAGTGTAGGTTCCTACTTTATTGGCAGCTAAAATTACATTCAGCACACCCGACCGGCCAAAGCCGACAAGATGAGGTAAGTAATCGGACCTCTGACGTCTGGTCGCCACATACTCGTGCTATATACTTATACTCAGCGCACCGATAGCAAAATCACAATTTGCATGCTACAAACCGATGCTTTTTTTCGCATCCATGATTATGATATTATGATAACTGTGTGCCTTTTCTTCTTCATCATTACATCTATTTCAAGAATTATCACTCTAAATTCACGGATGTACCAAGTTTGTTAACGGCGGTATTCAGACGGTCTATATGGCGTACTATTGCTTACTGAGCACGCAGTGCAGTGACCAGTGCATCTATATACATTGTAATCGAGGCCTTGCCCAGCCCCGAATCAGGAGGGTGACCTACGAGCGAAGCTGCTAGCTGGTATAAAAGAAAAAGTACCGAAAGTCCGATAAGCCTGCTGCGTCCGCACAATATATATCTCTCGTCATTTTTCATTGGTTCGAATTTGAATATAAAAAGCTCGACTCAAAAACCGCAATTGCTAAATAACACTGAATCTCTCACAGAATTGATTTTGGCTATTTTCAAACCATTTACGACTGCCTGCTTAGCTTTACGGATATTCTAGGCTTCACGTACCACATCACCGTGCCGTGCATTTGCACAACACGGCCATTCTCATGTATTGAATTGAGCTTCATGGTCATCCCAGCTGCCACTGCAGTGAGGACTACAGTAAATTTACCTGGTGGAAAGAGGTTTCCCGCCTCCCTGATTATTGATTTCTATGCCTTCCCCCATTCCAGTATTTTAATATAAGATTCAGACGCACACGCCTTATCAGGGCTGGGACACGCCACAGCACATCCAGCCGTAATTACGATTTCACTCCACGCCATGATGATGTTTTGTCCACTGTGACATATTGTCGTGGTTGTACTTATGCTATGTCGATTGTCTGCTCGTAACACTGCGAATGAGTGTGGTCGACACTGTAAATGCAACAGGGTGGTTCCCACATCATTCACTGTATAACATGCCAGTCTTACGTCTGTCGACTGTCATGACTAAGGTGGGGACATATTGGAGCGAGTTGTGATTGTCCATTTTCATCCGCGGTTTTTGGAGTCGGGGGGAGGGAGTCATGGAGTGACCATGCACAATGTGGTGATAGACACCAAGGATATGATACGGGAAAAAAAAGAGGAAAAAGTCAAAAAGTGTATTAAAGATCCACAAGACAATTATTATTGGAGCTGTGGCCTTGGTAATGGGACAGCATCGTGAAGCTTCGGATGTGTGCTACCGCTTCACACTGTTTTGACTTTAAAGGGTCTAGGGCAATTGCCCCCTGGGCAGTTACCCCAGACCATTCCCCAGACCTAATCCTGAACGTAATCCTGAACCTAATCCTAACCCTAATCCTGAACCTAATCCTGAACCTAATCCTAACCCTAAGAACCCTAACCCCAATCTTTACTCTAACCTTATCACTAACGTAGTAACCAGTATTTAGCCGGGGGGGGGGGGGGGGGGGTATTGCTCTGATAAGCTTTAAAGGGATGGTATAGTATTGGTTGATATTGCGAGATACCAAGAAACCACTTATGAAATAGTACAGAGCATTTCAAAGTTTATTTGAGGAATTCAAAGTTCATTTGATGAAAATCTATTTTGGAATGGCTGAGATATTGAAAAACAAAGTAAAACAAAGCAATCAATAAAATTGTTCGCTTTGGGTATCTCGGCCATTTCAAAACCAATTTTCATCAAATAACCATTGAATCCCTCTTGGAATTACATTCTCTTTCATATTTCATAAGAGGTTTCTCATTATCTCAGTAACCCCAAAATGTTAGTTAGAAACCTGAGGTTAGGTCTCAACCAACACTATACCCTGCTTTCTGAAAGCGGTAAGTCAAGTGCTTTCATTATGCTAGAAAAGTGAATTTGACGTCATAACCTCTAGTAGTCTCCTCATCCAGCGGTTCCAACACCAAAACTTTATTAGAAATTCATAACTTTTGCATCGATTGTCCGATTTTCCTCAAACATTCACTGATGTGTTCTACTATTAATGATGCTGATTTCACTCAATCCACATTTCTCTTTGGGTTTTGAAAGAGAATGGTCACGCGAAACACGAGTCAATCCGTCAGTGAGAGACAAGCCCCCAGTGAGAGGTGATATCGCGCTTGCGATTTTCGGCGCCAACAAGTACTAAAATCGCGCTGAACAACAGCGTTAACCACGAGAGCCTTGGAAAAAGGAGGGAGGTGAGACGAAACTCGGCTCCCTGGAAAAGGGCTATACCGCACCGGCCAAATAATTGTCGAAACCATTCAATCGTATCTACACTGCGTCACATTCAGAATGAATAGAAACGCCAGTATAGCGGTCCTTTATTTTCATTTTCTCCATTTTCCCCATGTTTTATTGAATCAGATAAAGATCACAGTATTTACAAGCAATTGGAATGATTTACAAGGGTGGGGTAATAATAAAAAAATAGCAGAAAGAGAGAGAGAGAGAGAAGAAAAAAGAAAGGAGCATGTAACCCGTAAGCGAAGCGACCGAGCGGGGGAGGGTGTGGGAGGGGGATGCCCCCTCCCACGGTTGGGACTTTTTGTAAAAACAGAGTATAAAAGTAGCGTTTACAGAGCATTTAAAAGCAAATTTCTAGGGAATTAACACGTTGAAAAAAAAAATCAGTTGGAAGGACTATGATCATATCATACGGGGGGTACATTATGACGGTGACGGTGTGAGATCTTCGGTGAGGGAGCGAAGCGACCGAGCGGGGGAGGGTGTGGGAGGGGGATACCCCTCCCACGGTAGGGACTTTTTGTAAAACAGAGTATAAAAGTCGCGTTTAAATTTCTAAGGAATTAAACATAGCAAAAGAAATCACTGCGAAGGACTATGATAATAACTTATGAACTCTTTTCATTTTACTATAAGTACGGGCAGAGTGAGCGAGCCACTTTCACTTTGCCATTCATCTGAAAATGGACTCATTAAAAGCTTTAACGTGGTCGCATCGTTCGAGCAATAAAATATATTCTTATATTGCGAGAAAGCAAAGAAGAAAATGAAAAATGTAAGACTTACTAAAGGTATGTTTCAGCGGGCACACTCGAGGACACGAGGCTACCATCTATACACTAAATTTACTCATAAGTTGATATTAGTGTATAGATATAATAATGTATACTGATAGTGTATTATAATTAACAAGAAATATGCCTTTATTCATTTTGGTCTTTAAATAATTGATTAATTATTTGTTACAGGGGCAGGGGGGGGGGGGGGAGGACAAAAACTCGTATTGCCCCCCGAAACATTTTGGTGTTTTTTTTTTTGGGGGGGGGGGGGCAAGTGCGCCCCCCCCCCCCCACCGCTTCCGGTGCCCTTGCTGTACGATATTCAAGATCTTTCTTTCAATATAAGCGGGGCTTTTAGCTTGAAATTTGCAAAGATAAATATAATACAGTATAGCGCGGTCTTTGTACAAAACCCGCCCCCGTTGTCAACCATGCAGCTTCCGTTTCAGAATAGCATTACAATGTACTTGTATATTATGACTGTATCTAATTCTATACCCAAAGTATACCTACACAATCATTTAGAGTGAAGGTCCGTTTACTGAATAGCAATCTGGTCGCTTTCGAGAGTGATGAAAAGGATGAATATATTGATAAAGTTTACACATATATGGCCTTGATTCAAGTGTCGTGATTGTTTGTTATTATTTCAAGCTGCAATTCCGCCTATTTCTGATCGAAACCTCCATTATCTTACTACGGTTCGACACGTGCAGGCAACTTTTTTTTTCTTTTTTTTTGTTTAACCCAAGTTGAAAGGGAAATTACGCCTCAAATTCGAGGGTTGTTTTCTGATAAGAGACAAACAAACACTATAGCTCAGCTCAGTGAAAGTGCTTTATGTAATCCTGCAAAATATAGAGATGTACAGAATTTCATTGTTTAATATTTTCACTATACACATTGGTATCGCTCACAGACCCATTTGCAAATTACTTTAAAGAGGAATGCAGGACCACTTGAAAATTGGTCTACAAAGAAGGAGTAAAATTTTATGAGAACCAGAGTGAAAATTGAATATGCAATAAGAAATTGGGGGAATTATGAAATTATGAAGTTTTGCCTATTTTTGCAAAACATTCTTCGAACAATTTATTTCGTATTATGCAAATGCGTGAGCTGATGATGTTTTTATTTCACAATTTTTTACTAATCGTGTAGGCCTGCCAAAAAGAGGGGGGGGGGGGGGAACGAAAATTCTTCGTTGTTTTTTCTTCCATAAAAGTGTAAAACATAATATCCTGGCTGAACTATTCAAAATAATCATCAGTCAGATTAAAAGGATTTGAAACTGTGGGGCATAATTGCTTTTGAACCGCAGGCCCTTATAGATCTAGAAATATATATTATAATTGAGAACAGACGAAGGAAATGGAAATTTCAAGATTTTGTGTACAAATTTTAATTATTGCAATTTGTGAGGCAATGATTTTATCATCAACTCACTCATTTTGAGAATCCATTTTAACTGCTCGAGAAATGTTCCATGAATATTAGCAGAACTTCATAAATTCATAACTTTCATGTTTTGTTTTGTTTTTAATCCGAGGTTAATCGAGTTTTCACTGTTAAGCTTATGAAATTTTACACAAATAAAATGACTTTCTTATCAGGCTAACTTTTCACTGATCTGGAGTTTCCCTTTAACAAGACTAGTGATAGTGTCGTATGCTACATACGATGAAATAAAATTATAATGATAACCATGGCCATTCTACTCTTTAGCGCAACTATAATACGAAGCACTGCTCTTCCATACAGAGCACCATGCTAATTATTCCCTTTAACAAGACTAGTGATAGTGTCGTATTCTACATGTACGAGGAAGTAAAATTATAATGACGGTAACCACGCCATTCTACTCTTCAGCGCAACTATACGAAGCACTGCTCGTCCATTATACAGAGCATGCACCATGCTAATTATTCCCTTAAATAAGACTAGTGGTAGTGTCGTATTCTACGATGAAATATAATTATAACTAGAGATTGTAATTTGTCATCACTGACAAATTAAGGTGATCCGATCTTTTTTTTTTTTTTAATCAATGATTCAAGTCCTGATCGCAATAGGCATGACCATGCAGGTTTCATCTGTGGTCAGAGACATTAGCCGTGTGATGTTTGGATTCTCATTTAGAAAAGGGAGTCATATCTGCTATCTTTGGTACCAAGTCTGTATACACTATAACGAAGATACAACAACAAGTACATATGACCTTTGACCCCACTTTGCACAACCTAGATGGCATCTGAGCAAAAAGTGGTTATTTTGTGAAATGATTCTTGTAACATGATCTTTGCGTGTGCAAAATATGGGAAAGATAAGACATGTATTCACCAAGATACAGGATGAAACATTTGTGACCTTTGACCCTAATTTACATACCCAAGATGTTGTCCGATCAAGTAGTTGTTATTTTATGAAATAATGAACGTGACATGAACTAAACATGTGCAAAATATTGGAGTGATAGGGGCTGTTTTTCTTGAGTTATTGCAAAGAAAGTTGCAGAAACATAGAAATATCTCAATACATCGAAGATAAGCTTTAATTTCAACCAAGTTTTTTAACATGATTCCGACATTGTATGAAGAAAGGAAGGCACACATTCGATAGCGCACAGTCTCAGCTACAACATATTAAAATCGAGGAGAAATTCACCGAAGGGTAAGTGAGCTAGTGCTCGATAAAGACAATCATGTCAATTTTCACATTTAAAAAAATTCCCTCCCATAGAGATACCACGTCATAACGAAGATAAAGAAAGAAGTACATATGACCTTTGACCCAACTTTGCATAGACAAGATGGCATCTGAGCAAGAAGTAGTTATTTTGTGAAATTATTCTTGTAACATGGTCTTTACGTGTGCAAAATATGGGAAAGATAGGACATGTATTCACCAAGATACAGGATGAAACATTTATGACCTTTGACCCTAATTTACATACCCAAGATGGCGTCTGATCAAGTAGTTGTTATTTTATGAAATAATGTTCGTGACATGAACTAAACATGTGCAAAATATGGTGGTGATAGGGTATGTTTTTCTTGAGTTATTGCATACAAAGTTGCAAAAAGAAAGAAATATTTCAATACATCGAAGATAAACTTTAATTTCAACCAAGTTTTTTGACGTGATCCCGACATCGTATGAAAAAACGAATGACACACTTACGATAGCCTAAAGTCTCAGCTACAACATATCAAAATCTTGTAGAAATTCACCGAAGCATAAGTGAGCTAGTGCTCGATAAAGATAGTAATGTCAATTTTCATTTCCAGAAAAACTGCACTGCCATAGAGATTACACGTAAACTGGTCAAATTTGACAAGGTTACTTTCAATCCATTTTTACGAGGTGATGCCGTCATTAAATCAAAATTGTGTTTCTACATTTATGAAAGAACATTTCATAAGCTACAACATATTGAAATTTGGGTGAAAAATGGCAAAGGATAAGTGAGATACGCTCGAGTAAACTTGGAATTTGATGACGTCATTTTGAAAATTTACTTTTTTGACTTTATTAAGAAATTTGATATCTTTTAATCATTTTGTAAGCATAGCCAACCCATGAAATGACATGTACAACTCATCAGCTTTCAGAATATGTCAAGAAAATGGGGGGTCACCGTCCATCCTGACGAGTAAAATCCGATTTAAAATTGGCGGTTGTTTGGCATAGTTGCACTGTGTATCCCCATTGACGCACGCGCGGAATTTTGAGTTTGACGGGCCCGTATGACGTCATATTGAGTCGGATCGACTTGAAACTTGGTAGAAATATTCCTTGACATTTTGGACATCCCATCCGTGTAAAAAAACTGAAAATTTCTATTCCATACTAGCTGTGCGTGCGAATATGTGCGCGCGCGTACGCGTCCGTCCAATTTTTTCAATTTTTCAAAAAATGCTCCAAATGATCTGAAACGTGTGCAAAAAAAATTTTGAGCTCGATTTGAGCATACAAATATTTTAACGCGCGCGTACGCGCGCGTTTTAAGATAAATATGAATTTTTGAGAAAATGAGTAGAACCCGCTTGACTTGAAATATATGTGACGTAATTTACATTAAAAAATTCCATTCCATTTATGAGATATGCATGAAAATGTGTTTTCATATAATGACGTCATAGTGACGTCACGGTCGACTGATCACTATGATTTTACTTGCGCTGTCGTCTTTGCGACATGATACATATATGGTATAAGTTTGACATTGATAGGCAATGCACTTTCTGAGCTAACTCTTGCACAACTTTTGCGGAGAAATAAAGAAATAAAGAAAGAAGAACTAGACTTGGAATTTGTCAACACTGACAAATTAGGTGATCCGATCTGTTCGTAAATCAACGATTTGAGTCTCCTGATCCCAATAGGCATGACCATACCGGTTTCATCTGTGTTTAGTGGACATTGGCCGTGTGATGTTTGGAATCTCATTTAGAAAAGGGAGTCAGACCTGCCATCTATGGTACACAATTCCGTATACACTAACGAAGATACAGAATGTAGTATATTTGACCTTTGACCCAACTTTGCACAGACAAGATGGCATCTGAGCAAAAAGTGGTTATTTTGTGAAATGATCCTTGTAACATGGTCTTTGCGTGTGCAAAATATTGGAAAGATAGAACATGTATTCACTAAGATACAGGGTGAAACACTTATGACCTTTGACCCTAATTTACATACCCAAGATGGTGTCCGATCAAGTAGTTGTTATTTTATGAAATAATTCACGTCACATGAACTAAACATGTGCAAAATATGGAAGTGATAGAGGCCGTTTTTCTTGAGTTATTGCAAAGAAAGTTGCAGAAAGAAAGAAATATTTCAATACATCGAAGATAAGCTTTAATTTCAACCAAGTGTTTTGACGTGATGCAGACATCGTATGAAAAAACGAAGGGCACACTTGCGATAGCGCAAAGTCTCAGCTACAACATATTAAAATCTGGGAGAAATTCACCGAAGCATAAGTGAGCTAGTGCTCGATAAAGATAGTCATGTCAATTTTCATTTCCAGAAAAACTGCACTCCCATAGAGTTAACACGTAAACTGGTCAAATTTGACAAGATTACATTCAATCCATTTTTACGAGGTGATGCCGTCATCTAATCAAAATACCGTTATTACGCTAATGAAAGAACATTTAATAAGCTACATCATACTGAAATCTTGGTGAAAATTGACAAAGGATTAGTGAAATACGCTCGAACGAACTTGAAATTTGATGACGTCATTTTGAAAATTTACTTTTTTTACTTTATTAAGAAATTTGATATCTTTTAATCATTTTGTCAGCATTGCCACCCCATGAAATGACATGTACAACTCATCAGCTTTCAAAATATGTACAGAAAATAGGGGGTCACCGTCCATCCTGACGAGTAAAATCGGATTTAAAATTGGCAGTTTTTTGGCATAGTTGCACTGTATATCGCCATTGACGCGCGCGCGGAATTTCAACTTTGACGGGCCCGTATGACGTCATATTGAGTCGGATTGACTTGAAACTTGGTAGAAATATTCCTTGACATTTCAGGCAGCCGATAAGTGTGAAAAAACGGGAAATTTCTATTGCATATGAGCTGTGCGTGCGTATATGAGCGCGCGCGTACGCGTCCGTCCAATTTTTGCAATTTTTCAAAAAATGCTCTAAATGGTCTGAAACGTGTGCAAAAAAATTTTGAGCTCGATTTGAGCATACAAATATTTCAACGCGCGCGTACGCGCACGTTTTAAGGTATAGATGAATTTTGAGAATATGAGTAGAATGCGCTTGACCTGAAATATATGTGACGTAAATTTCATTGAAAAACTCCATTCCATTAATGAGATATGATTGAGAATGTGTTTTCATATAATGACGTCATAGTGACGTCACGGTCGACTGATCACCATGATTTTAGTTCGATTGCCGTCTTTGGGAGACAATACATATATGGTATAAGTTTGACATTGAAAGGCAATGCGCTTTCTGAGCTAACCTCTGCACAAATTTTGTCCAGAAACAAAGAAAGAAAGATTCCGTACAGATACAGAAGGTGATCCGAGAGGATACTCGGATCACCTAACTAGAGATTGTAATTTGTCATTACTGACAAATTAAGGTGATCCGATTTTTTTTATCTATGATTCGAGTCCTGATCGCAATAGGCATGACCATACAAGTTTCATCTGTGTTTAGAGACATTGGCCGTGTGATGTTTGCATTCTCATTTAGCAAAGGGAGTCATATCTGCCAAGTTTGGTACCAAATTCTGTATACACTATAACGAAGAAACAGCAACAAGTACGTATGACCTTTTACCCACCTGTGCACTCCCAAGATGGCATCTGAGGAAAAAGTGGTTATTTTATTTTGTGAAATGATTCTTGCGACATCGTCTATACGTGTGCAAAATATGGGAAAGATAGGACAGGTATTCGCCAAGATACAAGATGAAACATTTATGACCTTTGACCCTAATTTACATACCAAAGATGTTGTCCGATCTAGTAGTTGTTATTTTATGAAATAATGTACATGACATGAACTAAACATGTGCAGAATATGGGGGTGATAGGGCGTGTTTTTCTTGAGTTATTGCAAAGAAAGTTGCAGAAAGAAAGAAATATCTCAATACATAGAAGATAAGCTTTAATTTCAACCAAGTTTTTTATCGTGATCCCGACATCGTATGAAAACACAAAATGAAACTTAACGATAGCGCAAAGTCTCAGCTGCAACATATTAAAATCTGGCAGAAATTCACCGAAGGATAAGTGAGCTAGTGCTCGATAAAGACAATCATGTCAATTTTCACATTTAAAAAAATTCCCTCCCATAGAGATAACACGTCATAACGAAGATACAAAAGGAAGTACATATGACCTTTGACCTCAATTTGCACAGACAAGATGGCATCTGAGTAAAAAGTGGTTATTTTGTGAAATGATTCTTGTAACATGGTCTTTGCGTTTGCAAAATATGGGAAAGATAGGACATGTATTCACTGAGATACAGGATGAAACACTTATGACCTTTGACCCTAATTTACATACCCAAGATGGTGTCCAATCAAGTAGTTGTTATTTTATGAAATAATGTACGTGACATGAACTAAACATGTGCAGAATATGGGGGTGATAGGGCGTGTTTTTCTTGAGTTATTGCAAAGAAAGTTGCAGAAAGAAAGAAATATCTCAAAACATCGGAGATAAGCCTGAATTTCAACCAAAATATTTGACGTGATCCCGACATCGTATGAAAAAACGAAGGGCACACTTACGGTAGCGCAAAGTCTCAGCTACAACATATTAAAATCTGGGAGAAATTTACCGAAGGGTAAGTGAGCTAGTGCTCGATAAAGATAGCCATGTCAATTTTCATTTCCAGAAAAACTGCACTCCCATAGAGATAACACGTAAACTGGTCAAATTTGACAAGATTACTTTCATTCCATTTTTACGAGGTGATACCGTTATCCAATCAAAGTTTTGTAACGTTATGTTTGAAAGAACATTAAATAAGCTACAACATACTGAAATCTGGGTGAAAATTGACTAAGGACTAGTGAGAAACGCTCGAGTGAACTTGAAATTTGATGACGTCATTTTGAAAATTTACTTTTTTTACTTTATTGAGAAATTTGATATCTTTTGATCATTTTGTCAGCATTGCCACCCCATGATGTGACATGTACAACTCATCAGCTTTGAAAATATATAAAGAAAATGGGGGGTCACCGTCCATCCTGACGAGTAAAATCGGATTTAAAATTGGCAGCTTTTTGGCATGGTTGCACTGTATATCGCCATTGACGCGCGCGCGGAATTTCAACTTTGACGGGCCCGTATGACGTCATATTGAGTTGGATTGACTTGAAACTTGGGAGAAATATTCCTTGACATTTTAGACATCCGATCAAAGTGAAAAAACTGGAAATCACAATTTCATATGAGCTGTGCGTGCGTATATGCGCGCGCGCGTACGCGTCCGTCCGATTTTTTCAATTTTTCAAAAAATGCTCCAAATGGTCTGAAACGTGTGCAAAAAAATTTTGAGCTCAATCTGAGCATACAAATATTTCAACGCGCGCGTACGCGCGCGTTTTGAGATAAAAATGTATTTTGAGAATATGAGTAAAATTCGCTTGACTTGAAATATATGTGACGTAAATTTCATTGAAATATTTCATTCCATTAATGAGATAGGCATGAAAATGTGTTTTCATATAATGACGTCATAGTGACGTCATGGTCGACTGATCACTATGATTTTACTTGCGCTGTCGTCTTTGCGACATGATACATACATGGTATAAGTTTAACATTCATAGGCAATGGACTTTCTGAGCTAACCTCTGCACAATTTTTGAGGAGAAAGAAATAAAGAAAGATTCCGTACAGAAACAATAGGTGATCCGAGAGGATTCTCGGATCACCTAATAAAGAATCAGTACAGATACAGAAGGTGATCCGAGAGGATACTCGGATCACCTAATGATTATAACAATGGCCATTCTACTCTTCAGCGCAACTATAAAGTAGCTCCATGACTATACAAAGCACTGCTCTTCTAGAGCACCATGCTGATTATTCCCTTTAACAAGACTAGTGATAGTGTCGTATTCTACATGTACGATGAATTGTAATGATGACAACCATGTGGCCATTCTACTCTTCAGCGCAACTATACGAAGCACATGTTCTTCCAGGGCACCATGCTAATTATTCCCTTTATTTAATGTACGATGAAATAAAATTATAATGATGATAACCATGGCCATTCTAGTATTCAGCGCAACTATACGCACAGCTCATCCAGCCAGACGACCATTCCAAGTACTGTATTATGACTCCGGCACTGGAAGGCAAGGTATTATATGCCATGACCAATTATACGCACGCATCCATGCATGGGTCATCCATGTATAGAAAGCATCTTGTCCAAGGATAATTCGAACCAGGCGGTATCGGAGTCCAGAGCTGATATAACTATTCATCCATTATGATTTTACCACCAGGATCCCACTGACCTGCGCACAGCATGCAGACCGTCGATTAATTCCCTACATAGATGTAATTGTAAATTTAAACCGGAATTACAGTCATCTACAAGCAAGGAAATTAAAGAGATCCCCGCATCGAGGTGGTGATAGTTTAGAACTATAATACATAATGACTCTGAAGTGATGGCTCAGTAAACAGAACGGATGTTTCAAGGTTTGACCAAGGAGGTACTATACTACTATAGGCTATAGTCCGCCTATAGGTACCTACACCTCCTTGGTTTGACCATGATTAGTGTTTATTATGCTATATAGGCCTATAGATAACCAATGAGAGAAATCACCCCTTTTTGTAAATTGGCACAAGATGATCGTATTCAGTTTAACTGCAGGGGTTCCGTAAAATAGGCCTGTGTTGTGACAATGTATAATACTTTCCATAACTTTTTTTTTTTACCAGTTTTGTGCAATGGTATTGAAACCATTGCGGTTCTGTTGGTCTAAATTTATTTATGGTTCAACGTATAAAAAGTCACGTTGAACATGAGACTAGACTTTCCCTTTAAGTGCGAAAGGTATAATACAGCGCAGCAATCTAACCTTGCAAATATGTTTAATGCGGTTAATGGATGTAAGCCACAATGTCAAGGCCCACCAACAAATGCGGTTAATGGAAATTGATGGAATGGACTACTGTCCGATACCGTAACAATAATCAGTCGTCTATCTACATTGCCATTTCCCATTTCGGGGCATGGTTATCCTCCGGAGTGACAAATTTTCAGAAAAATCATATTTAGCAATAAACTGATGTTTCTACTCATAAACGAGTGGGAGTTTAAAGGGGGGAGGGGGGTGGTGGGCTGAACTTCGCTCTTGGCACTTCAAAGCGGTTTAGCGACACCACCGTGTTGTGGAAATTTACGTTGAAAAGATAATCCATATGTTGAAATCAATGGACGTTCATTCTTTTATTTCATTGAACATGCAGGATTATCGTGTTTCATCGAAACATGGAATCCTTACGTGTTTTAATCCAGTAGGCTATATAAATTCTCAAAACTTAAACTTTATAATTACAAATGCTTTCAGACCGACTAATTCTGCATTAACAGTTTTGTACAGATCAAACGAAAATACAAAATAAAGAATGGTAGATAAACTATTCAAGTCCACCTCCACGAGATACAATGTGTATTTGGAAGCAGTTATACGTTTATTATGATTTTTTGTTTTGTTTTGTTAGCTTATATTGCTTTCTCACCGTGTTGATACATGCCCGTCAGGGTTGAATGTTTCAGCGATTTTTGTGTTTATTTGCTTTAAATGGCAGGATGAGTGAACTTGCTATTGTGTTTCGTTTTTTCTTCGTTATAGTTATATTTTGTTTCCCTACACTGCAAAAAGTCCGGTGTTAAATATGAAACACCGAGATGGTGTTAAATTTCCGGTGCTCATTATGGTGTTAGATTAACACCTCCGGATGTCATTTCAAAATATAAAATTGTTTTTTTTTTATAGTTTCTTAGTTACTGTTCTTCTTGTTGATTTTGCTAAAATTTTCCGACAAAGTACTTGATTTTTGAAAAAAAGGTGTGAAAATATTTACACCACAGTAACACCAGTTGGTGTGGTCTCCTATTGAAGCTGCACGGGTGTTATACCTTTGATATTAACACCAGCAATAAATCAAATCAACACCATGCGGTGTCATTGTTGAATTAACGCCAGTGCAGTGTCAAAAATACACCAGCTACAGTGTCAACACCATCACAACATACTGTCTACACCTGTGGGTGTGGTCCTCTATTGACACTTGACCAGTGTTAGATTTAACACCCATGGTGTTAAATCTAACACCGATGTTTTTACAGGGTAGCAGAATCTATATGTCAAGTCTTACACCTGCTGGGAAGAGACATTCATAATCATGATAAATGCCATTGTGTCCAACTCGAGACTTGTGATCATAAACACGGAACAGTGTAATGATACAACTTCACCGATTTTGCCCGTTTTGAGAAAACATCAGTCTGCTATCCATCAAGCAAGAAAAATTATTGTGGTTTGTGCGCATTTGCCTGTTAAGTCATCATTAGTCATTTTTAGATGGGAACATTATTCAATACTCACATCCGGATCTCGAACAACCAAAAAAGAGGAAATGGCTTAAGAGCAACTGGAACGAACCGCAACTCAGAGTTATGGTAAAATATTCAGTGATTACATCGCTTGATACTGTATATCGATTATACTGGTTCAAATTTTTACATTGGTTGTTTCTATCCCTATCTCACATTTTAGATCTATTTTGAAGCACTAATGCTGGGTTTTTGTTTCATCTGCAAAAGGTAAACAGGGCCTTTAACATTAATTACACTGATTAACATTTTTACATTGGCGTTTCTATCCCTAATTCATATTTTAGAACTATTTTGAAGCAGTAAAGATCGGTTTTTGTTTCATCTGAAATTAAATGGTGACTACGACTACACTGTATTTTGGGTGACACTGGGTTTTCTCCTGCAACAATATTGCTCCGGTCCTATTTTCTCCATTCATGGTTAGGGTTGTGGGTAGAATTTATGTTTGGATTAGCGTGCAGCTGTTTCATTGGATCAATATCGCACGAGCAAATGTCATGGAATCTAGTTTTTGTTCTTTTTTTATATGAAGAACATTGCAAAAAGGAATGGAATTACAGCAGTATCCACAGGGCTACTGCATGTCTAAATCACTCTCCAACAGTACAGTATGTCCCAAAAAAAAAATTACAACGCGGCCTTCCGCAATGATATCTTTAAAAATAGTGAGTGAATCTTAATAAAAATTCAGGGTATGAGACTATAACTCATTGGCCACATCTTACAGAAAACCCCATTCGATTTGCTTCAGTGGTCAAAGAGAAATATGGAATTTTGTAGAGGATGTCGGGAATCTCTTCTGTCCAAGTTCTGTCTATCGTTCACACACAAGATCATCGAAATGCTAAACTCGGAAGAATCCGATTCATGACATGCTTTACAACAATCCACATTTCTCTGTGACCGCTTAACCAAATTGAATGTGGTTTTCTGCAAAATAGAGCTAAGATGTTATACCTTAAGACTCTGAAGTAGCACGTACACAGGTTGATCATAATAGGTGTTATCAATTCGAAAATCTGATTGTAATTTTTGGGGCGACTTACTGCAGTATGTCCCAAAAAAAATTACAATAAGATTTTCGCATTGATAATGCCCAATATGATTAAATTTTTCAAATGCTACTTCAGGGTCTCCTCGAAACTTACATTTTCAGGATCCTCATGACATACCAAAACATAATCAAGATGTTAACAGGAACAAAAAGTGGCTGTTCTAGGTGAAATTTAATGTATTGTATTGTTTTTCATAATTTCTTATGTATTTCTTTGTTTTCAACTTTTTCAACTTTTGTTTTTTCTTTGTTTTTCTATTGGAAATTGTCACTGACCACTTTTCTACCATAATTAGCACAAAACTAATCAATGAAAGTGATTAATTGTAAAAATAATCAGGTTTTCATGACTTTCATGACAGAGCACCCGTTTTCCATAGGAAATGTACACAAAAGCACAAAATTGTGCCCGTTTTGGGACGACATTCCGTTACAAAAATGGGCGTGACTTCGCACAAGTATGCGGGGAAGTTGCAAATTTGGTCTCGAAAGTTGCGTGAGACTTGAACAAAACAAAGTCAAGTAAGTTTCGAGGAGTCGGGGGGGGGGGGGGTGCACGGTGACCCCCCCCCCCCCCTTAGGTACCCTACTATGTAGGCCCTACATGTAAGCACATATATATTACATACATCCGTATTATATAGCACACCCTGTTGTCGTGCAAAACAAAAGAAATTCATTTATGTCGAACGCACCCACGAAGTTAAGTGACTTTCGGTTTATCAAAAAGAAAGATATATATGGATAAATACTTAGTAAAGCATACGATTATGTGAAAATTGATTTTTTTTTTTCATGCAACTAACCCTTTAAGGACGGGGGGGGGGGGGGATTTGCCCCCCCCCCCCCCCGAAGTTTCGCGCTATAAATCTGTCGCGAGGCTTCTTGACTTTGTTTGTTCAAGTCTCGCGCAACTTTCGAGACCAAATTGTCCGTCCGTCAGTTCTCTCGATGTAATGAATAAATGAATAAATAATTGAATGAATAAATGAATTAATGATTAAACAATTAAATAGAATAAATACATAGATATAGATGATAATTAATATTAATAATGAATAATAGTAATGATAATAATAATGATAATAATAATAATAATAATAATAATAATAATAATAATAATAATAATAATAATAATAATAATAAAAAAATGCTCAGTCGGTTATGTTGGTGCCTGGCTCAGACAAGATGGTTATATCGTGTAATGTTCATGCCCCGATTATTTTTTGGGCCAAAACCCCCGTTATCAAAAGTCTCAGCTGTTGATTTCATCTTTGAATGTCCAGCCAGCAGTGGTTCAGGGCAGATACAAGTAGAACAAGTGTTTGACCATGGAGCTACCAAAAAGCCCACTTTTGGTAGCTCCATGGTTTGACTTAGAATGAAAGTGGTAAAAGATCAAAGGTCACTGAACTACTGCCGACACGCCATTTTCAATCATTATTTCAGCTGCACAGGGTGGAAATATATGGACAATCATTTGCAGTAAGAGGTCGCTAGGCCTATACTTCCATGCCATTATAATAGGAACGGCAGTGGTAATGCAATTTAGATCGGGAGCTATGTAGGATAAAGCCATAATACAACCATTTGCAGGATCGTGATGGTATGATGGGTCAAGGATCAATGTACATAATCTTCGTTGGAAATGTAATTTTCGGCGCTGTAGCTTCAGCTAGGAATCTCAATTGGTAATGCCTTGTAAGAAGTCTAGAAATAAACAAAGAAATATTTAGTTTCCTGAATTGACGAGAATGAAAAGGTGAGGGTTTGGTGAAAAGACTCGGAAATTGCGAAGTGTAAATGTTGTAATCTGGTTATAACTTCCACGAGGTAAGTCGAATGAGAGTGATATTTTTGGTAGAAATTCAGTGTTTCTTTATGGAGGTGGTTTTTCTAAAGTTTGGTTATTTTTTTTTTTTTTTTTTTTTTGGGGGGGGGGGGGCAATACCTAAACTGATGTATTGCTTCAATGCGGAGGAATCTCGAGCCGTTGGCTGAGAGAGACATCATGTCTCAGACAATCCATGTCGAATAACATTTTTATCGCATCGAATATGTCAAAGGGGTCACATGAAGCATGCGGAAACGTTCAAACAAAAACGTGTAATAGCAGAGATTGGGGTATGTTCAGGAGAAGAATTTTATTGCAGGGAGGAAAAGGAGGAGACGGAACGAAAACGAAGAGAAAGCTGTATCATGGAGTGAAGACACTGAAACAAGGGAAAGGAAGAGAATAAACTGAGGGTATATTACATGAATTTGTGTGCGAAAGATGTCCAATTTGAGGAGCCTTAATAATAATGATAACAGCGTGGTTGAAGGAAAAGGAGGGTGTCTGTGTGTGTGTGTGATGTGGGGGTGGGGGGTGGGGAGGGTTGTTTGCTAGCCGTCGTCGTTTAGCTGTGATGTGTAGCCGTGTCGTAATTACCAACGTACAGAAATCCAGAACGGTTTAGGTGTTCTTCATTACAATGTAGGAGAAAATGTTCATG